>NW_006408940.1:586828-604524 GCF_000296735.1 Chrysochloris asiatica | reverse complement strand
TCCACTCCAATGTCTGTCTCTGCAAAATCAAGCAAGCTGCTTTAACCTGGGAACAATTGAATTACTTAACGAAGCATGCTGTGAAAACTGTTAACTCTTAGAGAGCTGAGACAACTCCAGAAACTCTTTTTTGGTTGCTATGTGTGTAATTCTTGCTTGTCAGGTATTGGGAATGGGATTCAACAAATGTTCTTATTTTTGTAAATAATTCTCAATTGTTGGGAAGTCAATCAGAAGTTTTTATACTAAATTCCCAAAATAATTTTCTTGTAGCTTTGTTTAAAGAGGTGTAATCTACTCTCCTTCTAACTCCACTAATTTAATTCATGATTGGTCTGTTTCAGCTATTCTCTACATATGGACACACATAGAAAATATTAAAACTAAAATGACTACTGCATGTCATAATTACAAGTAGATATGCATAACACCTCTGTCCTACAATGGCACAGACATTACCTGGCCTCAAATTCAGGTTCAACTTAAAGGCATTTGGAACAACTCAAACATTTCATTCAATATGCAAGCTTTTCATTCACAAATTAGATCCATTAGTCAGCCACACTTACAATCCACCTCCTTAGAACAGGTGGCTGTATCTTCAGTCAATTCTATTAGGAACACAGTCTCAACTAGTTCCTTTTGAACTCTAATCATTAATGCATCTATTTTTGTAATCATACCTATATTAATTTTTTCTTGTCTAAAGTTGACCATTACAGCTGTTCAACAAAAAGTTCGTATGCTTCATTTAAAAAATAGAAAGGGAGGAGATGGTGGAGGCCATGCAACGGAACTTGAACATGAAGTACCCTAAACAAGCAGGGCCACAATGGGTCCCACCCTTCTGTATCAAAAGACCCCAAGAAGGATCTCATGTGGGAACTCTGCTGTCTATGTCTCTTTCTATTAATCTTTGTTTTAATCAGCTTATTTTTAATTTTCTTGATTTTATAATAAAAATTTTCAGTAGAATCTTAGTAAGAACTACATTAGAGATTTAAAACTTGCACATTCACACCATATTCAATCATGTGTAGTCCTAAAGAATGCTTCTCACACTAACAATAAGTTTCACCACTGGGAAAAACCAGCTAAAGTTTTTGCCAGTTCAAGTTTAAGTTTACATTCAACATTCTGTGTAGTTTCGGTCAGGGAGATTAAGACCTTTAGAAAATTTAGCAAAAATGCAATTGAGGGCTATAGAAATAGTATTAGATCATAAGCAGAAATTTAACTAGATGTTTTGTATAAAGAAATCGTTAAAGAAAGTTGTTTTATTTCTTCTTGGCTACAAAACTGTTTTATGTTTCTTGTATTTCTTGTTTAATCAATCATGTTAAACAATTGTGTTGTCAGTTACCTTAGCAAATAATGTCTAGATACATGTTGTGATTAATGAATCTATAGAAAATAATAGGTGAAGGTAGAAATAGGAGTTAAAATTTAAAATTATGTTTTAAAGTTAATGTGACATTTTTAGAGCAATGAGGCTTGGTTACAGAAATCAGATATTGTCTAACTATGTAAAGGGGGACAAGAAAGATTTTGATATTCCTGATGTTCTATATTGAAATAATTAATATGTATGATTTAGACCACTACTTTGAAAAATTAATAGATTTATGGTACAGAGTAGTATAAAAGCTGTTTAAGAAGTTTCATCTGAATTGCACTGGGTGCAACCTCACCTCATGTGTTGCTGCCCTAAAGCCTAACATGACTTTTACAATCCTGAAAAGACCAACCTATGTGTTGCTGCCAGTAAACATCTCCCAAGAGTGGTATGATGACATTGGCTTGCAGCTTGTCAATGAATTTACCATGTCGCTTTCTAGATCAGTAATGGGTGTAGCATCTTTTATCACCTTGCTTGTTTCTTTCACCATCGCCACCGTTGCACTTACTCAAGAAATTCAGACTGCAGTTACTGTCAACGAGCTGATGGACAATATTACTTGCAATTGGGACCGGCAAGAAAAGATTGATCTTGCCATTGAACATCCCCTGAATGGACTATATGATTCTGTTAACTTACTTGGGGATACTTTGGAGCAGGTCATGATTTGGCAACACCTTGCATGCCATGCTGATTATCACTCCATTTGTGTGACTAAACTTGTGTACAATGCCTCAGCCTTTCCTTGGCCCATGGTACAGTCTCACCTGCACGGGTTATGGATCTCTGAAAATGTCAGCCAAAAATGGAATGAGTTACATGCACAAATAATTGCTATGCATTATGCTTCCCGCCTTAATAGCAAACCTGAAGAATTAGGTAAGCAACTTCTATATGATCTTAAAAATTTGTTCCCTACTATACCCTCTCTTTCTCAATTGTGGGGTCCCATTATAGCTATTAGCATACTTGTCATCTTTGCTTGTCTCCTCCTTCCCTGCCTTTTTCGGATGGCAGTCAACCAATATAAGATGCTGTAGAGCCGTCTTCACAACCTCCAACTAAAGACACTCCCCCAACACATGCAGGACGTGTAGCCAAAGACGGGTAAGGATTGGTGGACCCCAGTCAACCTAAGACAGAGCCATTGCCTTACACTGCAATTAGTTTCCATGACGGGTAAGACTGGGGATTCTCACTGACCACCTAAGACAGGCAACGTCCCTTAAATAAATAAAGAAGGGTGAGATGTCGAGAGCCAGCACTGGTGCCATCTAATGGTGAAGGTTGAGATGGCCCTCATGCTCTTATGATTGGCCTGAAGACAAGTTTCACCTGGTTAAGGTGATGTCAGCAATTGAGACTTATTGTTAATTGTAACTAGGAAAATCCTGGGAAAAGGGAACTTAAATTGAGCTAAAATCATGTGATTCTGTGTTGCTATAACAATGCTTATACTTATGTAATCAGATCCTGGTTGGTATCCTGGTGGGTAATCATATCCTTGTTACTATAGAAAACATTGTAACTAGGCAGAATAACTATGACCTAATGCTAAAAGTCCTATATAAACCATGTTGCTACAATAAGCTATGTCACTGGCCATCAGCCTATTGATCCTTATCTGATTAATTAATCATCACCTCTCCTTCGAGTAACCCACGCAGTGGTCTGAGCCGGTCTCAGACCCCGATAGCAGATGAACCCAACATGTGCATAAAAAGAACGATATCTACATGGCAGATGAGTCCAACATATCCATATACAGAGAGCTAGATGCATTGCAGATTAGTCCAACATGACAATGTACAGTGAGCTAGCTACATGGCAGATGAGTGCAACATGTCTATATACAGAGAGCTAACTACATGGCAGAGGAGTCCAACATGTCCATATACAGAGAGCTAGATGCATGGCAAATGAGTCCACCATGTCTATGTACAGAAAGCCAGCTACATGGCAGATGAGTCCAACATGTCAATATACAGTGACTGAGCTACATGGCAGATGAGTTGAACTTGCCTATATAAAGAGAGGTAGCAACATGTCAGACAAATCCAATATTTCCATATACAGAGAGCTAACTACATGGCTGGTAAATACAACATGTCCATACAGAGTGCTAGCTATATGGAAGATGATTTTAACATTTCCATAAACAGAGACCTAGCTACATGGCTGATGAGTCCAGCAAGTCCATATACAGACAGATAACTACATGACAGATGAGTCCATCATGTCCATATACAGAAAGCAAGCTACATGGCAGAGGAGTCCAACATTTCCAAAGTTAGAGAGCTAGCTACATGTGAGATGAGCCAAAAACGTCCATATTCAGAGAGCTAGTTACATGGCAGATGAGTTTAACATGTCCTTATACAGAGACCAAGTTACATATAAGATGAGTCCAAAATGTCCATATACAGAGAGTTAGCTACTGGCAGCTGAATCTATCATATCCAAATACAGAGACAAGCTATGTGGCAGAGGAGTCCAACATTTCCATATACAAAGATCAAGCCATTGGCAGATGAGTCCAGCATGTCCATATAAAGAGAGCTAGGTACATGTCAGACAAGTCCAATATGTGCATATACAGAGAGCTATCTACATGGCAGATATGTCCAATAAGTCCATATACAGAGTGATATCTACATGGCAGATGATTTCAACATGTCCATATAAAGAGAGCAAGCTACATGGCAGATGAATCCAACATGTCCATATACAGAGAGCTAGGTACATTTCAGACAAGTCCAATATGTCCATATATAGAGAGCTAGCTACATAGCAGATATATCCAATAAGTCCATATACAGAGAGATATCTACATGGCAGATGAATCATCATGTCCATATACAGAGAACAGGATTCATGGTAGATGACTTCAAAATGTCCATATAAAGTGAGCTAGCTACGTGGGAAATGAATGCATCATGTCAATATACAGAGAGCAAACTACATGGCAGATGAGTACAACATGTCAAGAAACAAAAAGCTAACTACATGGCAGATGAATCCAACATGTCCATATACAGAGAGCTACCTACATGTCAGACAAGGGAATATGTGCATATACTGAGAACTAGCAGAGGACACCAAAATGAAGATATACAGAGTGCTAGCTACAGTGTAGATGATTCCAACATGTCCATATACAGAGAGTTAGTTATATGTCAGATGACTGCTATATGTCCATAAACAGAGAGCTGGCTTCATGGCAGATGTGCCCAATATGTCTCTATACAGAGAACTAGGTACATGTGAGACAAGTGAATATGTGCATATACAGAGAGATAGCTACATGGCAGAGGAATCCAAAATGTAGATATACAGAATGCTAACTACAACGCAGATGAACCCAACATGTCCATATAAAGAGCAATATCTACATGGCAGATGAATCCAACATATCCATATACAGAGAACTAGTGACATGAGAGATAAGTCCAACATGCCCATATACAGACAGCTAGATGCATTGCAAATTAGTCCAACATGACAATGTACAGTGAGCTAGCTACATGGCAGATGAGTCCAACATGTCCATATACAGAAAGCTTGTTGCATGGCAGATCAGTCTAAAATGTTCATATACAGACAGACAGCTACATATCAGATGAAACCAACTTGTCCATAAATAGAGAGTTAGCTGCATTGCAGCTGAATCCATCATATCCAAATACAAGAACAAGCTACATGGCAGAGGAATCCTACATGTCTCTATTCAGAGATTAAACCTTTGGCTGATGAGTCCAACATGTCCTTATAAAGAGAGCTAGGTACATGTCAGCAAGTCCAATATGTGCATATACAGAGAGCTATCTACATGGCAGATATATCCAATAAGTCCATATACTGAGAGATATCTACATGGCAGATGATTCCAACATGTCCATATACAGAGAGCTAGCTACATGGCACTTGAGTACATCATATCCTTATAAAGAGACTTAGACACATGGCAGATGAATCCAAAATGTCCATGTACAGAAAGCTAGCTGCATGGCAGAGGAATCTAACATGTCCTTATACAGAGAGTTTTCTACATGACAGGTAAGTCCAACATGTCCATATACAGAGAGCCAGCTACATGTCAGATGAGTCCATCATGTCCATATACAGAGAGTTAACTACATGGGAGCTGACTCCATCATATCCAAATACAGAGAGCAAGCTACATGGCAGAGGAGACCAAAATGTCAATATACATAGTGCTACCTACAATGCAGATGAACCCAAAATTTCCATATAAAGAGCGATATCTACATGGCAGAGGCGTCCAACATTTTCATATACAGAGATCTAGCCATTGATGAGTCCAACATTCCCATATACAGTGAGCTTGCTACATGGCAGATAAGTCCAACATGTCCATATACAGATAGCTAGGTACATGTCAAACAATTCCAAATGTCCATATATAGAGAGCTAGAGACATAAACGATATGTCCAATAAGTCCATTTAGAGAGAGATATCTACACGGGAGATGAGTCCATCATGACCATATACAGAGAGCAGGCTTCATGGTAGATGACTTCAAAATGTCCATATAAAGTGAGCTATCTACGTGGGAAATTAATGCATCATGTCGATATACAGAGAGCAAACTACATGGCAGGTGAGTCCAACATGTCAAGAAATAGCTAGGTAAGTACATGGCTGATGAATCCAACATGTCCACTTATAGAGAGCTAGCTACATGTCAGACAAGTGTATATATGCATATACAGAAAGCTAGCTACATAGCAGAGGACACCAAAATGAAGATATACAGAGTGCTAGCTGCAATGTAGATGAGTCCAACAGGTCCATATACTGAGAGCTAGTTATATGTCAGATGAGTGCAACATGTCCATACACAGAGAGCTGGCTTCATGGCAGATGTGCCTAATACGTCCATATACAGAGAGCTTGGTACATGTGAGACAAGTGAATATGTTCATATACAGAGAGCTAGCTATATGGCAGAGGAATCCAAAATGTCGATATACAGAATGCTAGTTACAATGCAGATGAGTCCAACATGTCCATATAAAGAGTGATATCTACATGGCAGATGAGTCCAACATGTCCATATACAGAGAGCTAGAGACATGACAGATAAGTCCAACATGCCCATATACAGAGAGCTAGATGCATTGCAGATTTGTCCAACATGTCCATGTACAGAGAACTAGCTACATGGCAGATGAATCCAACATGTCAATATACAGAGAGTGAGCTACATGGCAGATGAGTTGAACATGTTTATATAAAGAGAGGTAGTTACATGTCAGACAAATCCAATATTTCCATCTATAGAGAGCTAGCTACATGGGTGCTAAATTCATTGTGTCCATACAGAGTGCTAGCTATATGGCAGATGAGTCCTACATTTCCATAAACAGAGACCTAGCTACATGGATGATGAGTCTACCAAGTCCATATACAGTCAGCTAGCTACATAACAGATGAGTCGATCATGTCCATATACAGAGAGCAAGCTACATGGAAGACTAGTGCAACATTTCCATCGTTACAGAGTCAGCTACATGTGAGATGAGCCCAAAACGTCCATATTCAGAGAGCTATCTTAGCTACATGGTAGATGAGTTTAACCTGTCCTTATAAAGAGACCAAGTTACATGTTAGACGAGTCCAAAATGTCCATGTACAGAGAGTTAGCTAAATGGCAGCTGAATCCATCGTGTCCATATTCAGAGACAAAGCTTCATCACAGAGGAGTCCAACATTTCCATATACAGAAAGCTCGTTGCATGGCAGATGACTCCAACATGTCCATATACAGAAAGCTAGCTACATATCAGATGAATCCAATTTATTAATATACAGAGAGATAATTACCTGGTAGCTGAATCCATCATATCCAAATACAGAGAGCAAGCTACATGGCAGAGGAGTCTAACATTTCCATATACAGACATCTAGCCATTGGCAGATGAGTCCATCATGTCCATATACAGAGAGCTTGCTACATGGCTGATAATTCCAACATGTCTGTAACAGAGAGCAGTTACATGTCAGACAAGTCCAATATGTCTATATATAGAGAACTAGCTACATAGCAGATATGTCCAATAATCCAATATACAGAGAGATATCTACATGGCAGATGAGTCCATCATGTCCATATACAGAAAGCAGGCTTCATGGTAGATGACGTCAAAATGTCCATATAAAGTGAGCTAGCTACATGGGAAATGAATGCATCAGGTCGATATACAGAGAGCAAACTACATGGCAGATGAATTCACCATGTCCTTATACAGAGAGCTAGCTATATATCAGATGAATCCAACTTGTCCATATATAGAGAGTTAGCTACATGGCAACTGAATCCATCAAATCCAAATACAGAGAGCAAGCTACATGGCAGAGGAGTCAAACATTTCCATATACAGTGATCAATCCATTGGCAGATGAATCCAACATGTCCATATAAAGAGAACTAGATAGATGTCAGACAAGTCCAATATGTCCATATATAGAGAGCTAGCTACATGTCAGATATATCCAATAAATCCATATACAGAGAGATATCTACATGGCAGAAGAGTCCATCATATCCATATACAGAGAGCAGGTGTCATGGTAGACAACTTCAAAATGTGCATGTAAAGTGAGCTAGCTACGTGGGAATTGAATGCATCATGTCGATATACAGAGAGCAAACTACATGGCAGATGAGTCCAACATGTCAAGAAACAGAGAGCTAACTACATGGCAGATGCATCCAATATGTCCCTATATAGAGAGCTAGCTATATGTCAGACAAGTGAATTTGTGAATATACAGAGAGCTAGCTACATAGCAGAGGGCCCGAAGATGAAGATATACAGAGTGCTAGCTGCAATGTAGATGATTCCAACATGTCTATATACAGAGAGGTAGTTATCTGTCAGATGAGTGCAACATGGCCATATGCAGAGAGCTGGCTTCATGGAAGATGTGCCCAATATGTCCATATACAGAGAGCTAGGTACAAGTGAGACAAGAGAATATGTGCATATACAGAGAGCTAGCTACATGGCAGAGGAATCCAAAATGTCGATAAACAGAATGCTAACTACAATGCAGATGAACCCAAAATGTCCATATAAGGAGCGATATCTACATGGCAGATGAGTCCAACATGTCTATATACAGAGAGCCCATTGCATGGCAGATGAGTCTAAAATGTCCATATACAGACAGCCAACTACATATCAGATGAATCCAACTTGTCCATATATAGAGAATTAGTTACATGGCAGCTGAATCCATCATATCCAAATACAGAGAACAAACTACATTGCAGAGGAATCCAACATTTCCATGTACAGAGATCAAATCATTGGCAGATAAGTCCAACTTGTCCATATACAGAGAGCTAGGTACATATCAGACAAGTTCAATATGTCCATATACAGAGAGCTAGCTACATGGCAGATAAGTCCATTGTGTCCATATACAGAGAGATATCTACATGGTAGAAGAGACCATCATGTCCATATACAGAGAGCAGGCATCATGGTAGACAACTACAAAATGTGCATATAAAGTGAGCTAGCTACATGGGAAATGAATGCATCATGTCGATATACAGAGAACAAACTACATGGCAGATGAATCCAACATGCCAAGAAACAGAGAACTAACTACATGGGAGATGAATCCAACATGTCAATATACAAAGAGTGAGCTACATGGCAGATGAGTTGAACATGTCTATATAAAGAGAGATAGCTACATGGAAGATGAGTCCAACATTTCAATATACAGAGAGTGAGCTACATGTCAGATGAGTTGAACATATCTATATAAAGAGAGGTAGCTACATGGTAGATGTGTCCAACATGTCAATATACAGAGAGTGAGCTACATGGCAGATGAGTTGAACATGTCTATATAAAGAGAGGTAGCTACATGTCAGACTAATCCAATATTTCCATATACAGAGAGCTAGCTACATGGCTGGTAAATCCAACATGTCCATACAGAGTGCTAGCTATATGGCAGACGAGTCCAACATTTCCATAAACAGAGACCTAGCTACATGGCTGATGAGTCCAACAAGTCCATAGACAGACAGCTAGCTACATGACAGATGAGTCCATCGTGTCCATATACAGTGAGCAAGCTACATGGCAGAGGAGTCCAACATTTCCATACACAGAGATCTAGCCATTGGCAGATGAGTCCAACATTTCCATATACCGAGAGCTTGCTACATTGCAGATAAGTCCAACATATCCGTGTACAGATAGCTAGGTACGTGTCAGACAAGTCCAAATGTCCATATACAGAGAGCTAGATACATAGAAGATATGTCCAATAAGTCTATATAGAAAGAGATATCTACATGGCAGATGAGTCCATCATGCCATAAACAGAGAGCAGGCTTCATTGTAGAAGACTTCAAAATGTCCATATAAAGTAAGCTAGCTACGTTGGAAGTGAATGCATCATATCAATATACAGAGAGCAAACTACATGGCAGATGAGTCCAACATGTCAAGAAACAAAGAGCTAACTATATGGCAGATAAATTCAACATGTCCATATACAGGGAGCTACCTACATGTCAGACAAGTGAATATGTGCATATACTGAGAGCTAGCAGAGGACACCAAAATGAAGATATACAGAGTGCTAGCTGCAATGTAGATAATTCGAACATGTCCATATACAGAAAGCTTCTTATATGTCAGATGAGTGCAACATGTCCATAATCAGAGAGCTGGCTTCATGGCAGATGTGCCAAATATGACCACATATAGACAGCTTGGTACATGTGAGACAAGTGAATATGTGCATACACAGAGAGCTAGCTATATGGCAAAGGAATCCAAAATGTTGATATACAGAATGCTAGTTACAATGCACATGAGCCCAACATGTCCATATAAAGAGTGATATCTACATGGCAAATGATTCCAACATGTCCATATACAGAGATCTAGCGACATGACAGATAATTCCAACATGCCCATATTCAGAGAGCTAGATGCATTGCAGATTAGTCCAACATGTCCAGGTACAGAGAGCTAGCTATATGGCAAAGGAATCCAAAATGTTGATATACAGAATGCTAGTTACAATGCACATGAGCCCAACATGTCCATATAAAGAGTGATATCTACATGGCAAATGATTCCAACATGTCCATATACAGAGATCTAGCGACATGACAGATAATTCCAACATGCCCATATTCAGAGAGCTAGATGCATTGCAGATTAGTCCAACATGTCCAGGTACAGAGAGCTAGCTATATGGCAGATGAGTCCAACATGTCTATATAAAGAGAGGTAGCTACATGTCAGAAAAATCCAATAATTCCACATACAGAGAACTAGCTACATGGCTGGTAAATCCAACCTGTCCATACAGAGTGCTAGCTATATGGCAGATGAGTCCAACATTTCAATAAACAGAGACTTAGCTACATGGCTGATGAGTCCAACAAGTCCATATACAGACAGCTAACTACATGACAGATGAGTCCATCATGTCCATATACAGAGAGCAAGCTACATGACAGAGGAGTCCAACATTTCCATAGTTAGAGAGCTAGCTATATGTGAGATGAGCCAAAAACATCCATATTCAGAGAGCAAGCTACATGGCAGATGAGTTTAACATGTCCTTATATAGAGAGCAAATTACATGTTAGATGAGTCCAAAGTGTCCATATACAGAGAGTTAGCTACATGGCAGCTGAATCAATCATGTCCATATAAAGGGGCAAAGCTTCATGACAGGGGAGTGCAACATTTCCATATACAGAGAGCTCATTGCATGGCAGATGAGTCCAACATGTCCATATACAGAGAGCTAGCTGCATATCAGATGAATCCAACTTGTCCATAAACAGAGAGTTAGCTACATGGCAGCTGAATCCATCATGTCCACATACAAAGACAAAGCTTCATGACAGAGGACTGCAACATTTCCATATACAGAGAGCTCGTTGCTTGGCAGATGAGTTCAACATGTCCATATACAGAGAGCTAGCTACATATCAGATGAATCCAACTTGTTCATATACAGAGATTTAGCTACATGGCAGCTGAATCCATCATGTCCATATACAGAGAGCTTGCTACATGGCAGACAATTCCAACATGTCCGTATACAGAGATCTAGGTACATGTCAGACAAGTCCAATATATCCATATACAGAGATCTGGCAATATGGCAAATGAGTACAACAATGGGAAACACAGTGTGCAAACCACAAGGCAGATGACTTCTACATGTCCAAATACAGATTGTCCACTACATGGCAGCTGAATCCATCATATTCAAATACACAGAGCAAGCTACATGGCAGAGGAGTCCAACATTTCCATATACAGAGATCCAGCCATTGGCAGATGAGTCCAACATGTCCATATACAGAGAGCTAGGTATATGTCAGACAAGTCCAATATGTCCATATACAGAGAGATAGCTACATGGCAGATATGTCTGATACTTCCATATACAGAGAGATATCTACATGGCAGAAGAGTCAATCATGTCCATATATAGAGAGCAGGTGTCATGGTAGATGACTTCAAAATGTACATATAAATTGAGCTAGCTATGTTGGAAATGAATGCATCATGGCTTTATACAGAGAGCAAAGTACATGGCAGATGAGTTCAACATGTCAAGAAACAGAGCTAACTACATGGCAGATGAATCCAACATGCCCATATACAGAGAGCCAAATGCATTGCAAATTAGTCCAACATGTCCATGTACAGAGAGCTAGCAACATGGCAGATGAGTCCAACATGTCAATACAAAGAGTGAGCTACATGGCAGATGAGATGAACATGCCTATATAAAGAGAGGTAGCTACATGTCAGACAAATCCAATATTTCCACATACAGAGAGCTAGCTACATGGCTGGTAAATCCAACGTGTCCATACTGTGTGCTAGCTATATAGCAGACGAGTCCAACATTTACATAAACAGAGACCGAGCAACATGGCTGATGAGTCCAACATGTCCACATACAGACAGCTAGCTACATGACTGATGTGTCCATTATGTCCATATACAGAGAGTAAGCTACATGGTAGAGGAGTCCAACATTTCCATAGTTAGAAAGGTAGCTAAATGTGAAATGAGCCAAAAACGTCCATATTCAGAGAGCTAGCTACATGGCAGATGAGTTTAACATGTCCTTATATAGAGACCAAGCTACATGTTAGACGAATCCAAAATGTCCAAATACAGAGAGTTAGCTACATGGCAGCTGAATCTATCATTTCCAAATACAGAGAGCTTGCTACATGGCAGATAAGTAAAACATGTCCGCATACAGATAGCTAGGTACATGTCAGAGAAGTCCAAATGCCCATATACACAGAGCTAGATACATAGCAGATATGTCCAATAAGTCCATATAGAAAGAGATATCTACATGGCAGATGAGTCCATCATGTCCATAAACAGAGAGCAGGCTTCATGGTAGATGACTTCAAAATGGCCATATAAAGTGAGCTAGCTACGTGGGAAGTGAATGCATCATGTTGATATACAGAGAGCAAACTACATGGCAGATGAGTCCAACATGTCAATAAATAGAGAGCTAACTAAATGGCAGATGAATCCAACATGTCCATATATAGAGAGCTAGCTACATGTCAGACAAGTGAATATGTGCATATACAGAGAGCTAGCTACATAGCAGAGGACACCAAAATGAATATATACAGAGTGCTAGTTGCAATGTAGATGAGTCCAACATGTCCATATAGAGGGAACTAGCTATATGACAGATGAGTGCAACATGTCCATACACAGAGAGCTGGTTTCATGGCAGATGTGCCCAATATGTCCATAAACAGAGAGCTAGGTACATGTGAGACAAGTGAATATGTGCATATACAGACAGCTAGCTACATGGCAGAGGAATCCAAAATATCGATATACAGAATGCTAACTACAATGCAGATGAACCCAACATGTCCATATATAGAGCGATAACTACAAGGCAGATGAGTCCAAACTGTCCATATACAGAGTGTTAGCTACAAGGCAGCTGAATTCATCATTTCCAACTTCAGAGAGCAAGCTACATGGCAGAGGAGTCCAACATTTCCATATACAGAGATCTAGCCATTGGCAGATGAGTCCATCATGTCCATATACAGAGAGCTAGATACATAGCAGATATGTCCAATAAGTCCATAAAGAGAGAGATATCTACATGGTAGATGAGTCCATCATGTCCATATACAGAGAGCAGGCTTCATGGAAGATGACTTCAAAATGTCCATATGAAGTGAGCTAGCTATGTTGGAAATGAATGCATCATGTTGATATACAGAAAGCAAACTACATGGCAGATGATTCTAACATGTCAAGAAATAGAGAGCTAAGTACATGGCAGATGAATCCAACATGTCCATATATAGAGAGCTAGCTACATGTCAGACAAGTGAATATGTGCATATACAGAGAGCTAGCTACATAGCAGAGGACACCAAAATGAAGATATACAGAGTGCTAGCTGCAATGTAGATGATTCGAACATGTCCATATACAGAAAACTAGCTATATGTCAGATGAGTGCAACATGTCCATATACAGAGAGCTGGCTTCATGGCAGATGTGTCCAATATGTCTATATACAGACATCTTGGTACATGTGAGACAAGTGAATATGTGCATATACAGAGAGCTAGTTACATGGCAGAGGAATCCAAAATGTCGATATACAGAATGCTAGTTACAATGCAGATGAGTCCAACATGTCCATATACAGAGAGCTATATGACAGCTGAATCCATCATGTCCATATACAAAGACAAAGCTTCATGACTGAGGAGTCCAACATTTCCATATACAGAGAGTTTGTTGCATGGCAGATGAGTCCAACATGTCCATAAACAAAGAGCTAGCTTCATATCAGATGAATCCAACTTGTTCATATACAGAGAGTTAGCTACATAGCAGCTGAATCCATCATATCCAAATACAGAGAGCAAGCTACATGGCAGAAGAGTCTTACATTTCCATATACAGGGATCTAGCCATTGGTGGATGAGTCCATCATGTCCATATACAGAGAGCTTGCTACATGGCAGATAATTCCAACATGTCCGTATACAAAGAGCTAGGTACATGTCAGACAAGCCCAATATGTCCATATACAGAGAGATGGCAATATGGCAGATGAGTACAACAATGTGAAATACAGTGTGCAAGCCACAAGGCATCAGATGACTTCTACATGTCCATATACAGAGTGTTCGCTATATGGCAGCTGAATCCATCATATCCAAATACACAGGGCAAGCTACATGGCAGAGGAGACCAACATGTCCATATACAGAGATCTAGCCATTGGCAGATAAGTCCAACATGTCCATATACAGAGAGCTACGTATATGTCAGACAAGTCCAATATTTCCATATACAGAGAACTAGCTACATGGCAGATATGTCCAATACGTCCATGTACAGAGACATATCTACATGACAGAAGAGTCCATCATGTCCATATACAGAAAGCAGGCATCATGGTAGACGATATCAAAATGTGCATATAAAGCGAGCTACCTATGTGGGAAATGAATGCATCATGTCAATATACAGAAAGCAAACTACATGACAGATGAGTCCAACATGTCAAGAAACAGAGAGCTAACTACATGGCAGATGAATCCAACAATCCCATATACAGAGAGCTAGATGCATTGCAGATTACTCCAACATGTTCATGTACAGAGAGGTAGCTACATGTCAGACAAATCCAATATTTCCATATACAGAGAGCTAGCTACATGGCTGGTAAATCCAACATGTCCATACAGAGTGCTAGCTATATGGCAGACGAGTCCAACATTTCCATAAACAGAGACCTAGCTACATGGCTGATGAGTCCAACAAGTCCATATACAGACAGCTAGCTACATGACAGATGAGTCCATCATATCCATATAGTGAGCAAACTACATGGCAGAGGAGTCCAACATTTCCATACACAGAGACCTAGCCATTGGCAGATGAGTCCAACATTTCCATATACAGAGAGCTTGCTACATGGCAGATAAGTCCAACATGTCTGTGTACAGATAGCTAGGTACATGTCAGACAAGACCAAATGTCCATATACAGAGAGCTAACTACATAGCAGATATGTCCAATAAGTCCATATAGAAAGAGATATCTACATGGCAGATGAGTCCATCATGTCCATATACAGAGAGAAGGCTTCATGGTAGATGACTTCAAAATGTCCATATAAAGTGAGCTAGCTACGTTGGAAATGAATGCATCATGTTGATACACAGAGAGCAAACTACATGGCAGATGAGTACAACATGTCCATATAGAGAGAGCTAGCTACATGTCAGACAAGTGAACATGTGCATATACCAAGAGATAGCTCCATAGCAGAGGACACCAAAATGAAGATATACAGAGTGCTAGTTGCAATGCAGATGAGTCCAACATGTCCATATACAGAGAGCTAGCTATATGTCAGATGAGTGCAACATGTCCATATACAGTGAGCTGGCTTCATGGCAAATGAGTCCAACATGTCCATATACAGATGAGTGCAAATGAGTCCAAAACGTCCATATACAGAGAGCTCGTTGCATGGCAGATGAGTCTGAAATATCGATATACAGACGGCCAGTTACATATCACATGAATCCAACTTGTCCATATACAGCGAGTTAGCTACATGGCAACTGAATCCATCATATTCAAATACAGAGAGCAAGCTACATGGCAGAGGTGTCTAACATTTCCATATATAGAGATCTAGCCATTGGCAGATGAGTCCATCATGTCCATATACAGACAGCTTGCTACATGACAGATAATTCCAACATGTCCGTATACAGAGAGCTAGGTACATGTCAGACAAGTTCAATATGTCCATATACAGAGAGCTAGCTACATAGCAGATTTGTCCAATAATTCCATATACAGAGAGATATCTACATGGCAGATGAGTCAATCATGTCCCTATACAGAGAGATATCTACATGGCAGATGAGTCAATCATGTCCATATACAGAGAGATATCTACATGGCAGATGAGTCAATCATGTCCATATACAGAGAGCAGGCTTCATGGTAGACAACTTCAAAATGTTCATGTAAAGTGAGCTAGCTACGTGGGAAATGAATGCATCATGTCGATATACAGAGAGCAAACTACATGGCAGATGAGTACAACATGTGAAGAAACAGAGAGCTAACTATCTGGGAGATGAATCCAACATGTCCTTATACAGAGCACTATCTACATGTCAGACAAGTGAATATGTGCATATACAGAGAGCTAGCTACATAGCAGAGGAGTCCATACTGTCAATATACAGAGTACTAGCTACAATGCAGATGAGTCCAACATGTCCATATACAGGGAGCTAGCTACATATCAGATGAATCCAACGTGTTCATATACAGAGAGTTAGCTACATGGCAGCTGAATCCATCATATCCAAATACGGAGAGCAAGCTACATGACAGAGGAGTCCAACATTTCCATATACAGAGATCTAGCCATTGGCAGATGATTCCAACATTTCCATATACAGAGAACTTGCTACATGGCAGATAATTCCAACATGTCCATATGCAGAGATCTTGATACATGTCAGACAAGTCCAAATGTTCATATACAGAGAGCTAGATACATAGAAGATATGTCCAATAAGTCCATATATAGAGAGATATCTACATGGCAGATGAGTCCATCATGTCCATATACAGAGAGCAGGCTTTATGGTATACAACTTCAAAATGTCCATATAAAGTGAGCTAGCTACGTGGGAAATGAATGCATCATGTCGATATACAGAGAACAAATTACATGGCAGATGAGTCCAACATGTCAAGAAATAGAGAGCTAACTACATGGCAGATGAATCCAACATGTCCATGTACAGAGCGCTTGCTACAAGTCAGACAAGTGAATATGTGTATATACAGAGAGCTAGCTACATAACAGAGGTCACCAAAATGAAGATATGCAGAGTGCTAGCTGCAATGTAGATGAGTCCAACATGTCCATATATGGAGAGCTAGTTATATGTCAGATGAGTGCATCATGTCCATATACAGAGAACTGGCTTCATGGCAGATGTGTCCAGTATGTCCATATACAGAGAGCTTGGTACATGTGAGACAAGTAAATATGTGCATATACAGAGAGCTAGCTACATGGCAGAGGAATCCAAAATGTCGATATACAGAATGCTAGTTACAATGCAGATGAGTCCAACATGTCCATATAAAGAGTGATATCTACATGGCAGATGAGTCCAACATGTCCATATACAGAGAGCTA
>NW_006408940.1:573826-586638 GCF_000296735.1 Chrysochloris asiatica | reverse complement strand
ATACAGAAAGCTAGCTACATGGCAGATGATTCCAATATGTCAATATACAGAGAGTGAGCTACATGGCAGATGAGTTGAACATATCTATATAAAGAGAGGTAGCTACATGTCAGACAAATACAATATTTCCATGTAAAGAGAGCTAGCTTCATGGCTAGTAAACCCAACATGTCCATACAGAGTGCTAGCTATATGGCAGACGAGTCCAACATTTCCATAAACAGAGACCTAGCTACATGGCTGATGAGTCCAACAAGTCCATATACAGACAGCTAGCTGCATGACAGATGAGTCCAGCATGTCAATATACAGAGAGCAAGCTACATGGCAGATGAGTTTAACATTTCCTTATACACAGACCAAGTTACATATTAGATGAGTCCAAAATGTCCATATACAGAGAGTTAGCTACATGGCAGCTGAATAAATTATGTCCATATACAAAGACAAAGCTTCATGACAGACGACTGCAACATTTCTATATACAGAGAGCTCATTGCATGGCAGATGAGTCCAACATGTCCATATACAGAGAGCTAGCTACATATCAAATGAATCCAACTTGTTCATATACAGAGAGTTAGCTACATGGCAGCTGAATCCATCATATCCAAATACAGAGAGCAAGCTACATGGCAGAGGTGTCTAATATTTCCATATACAGAGATCTAGCCATTGGCAGATAAATCCATCATGTCCATATACAGAGAGCTTGCTACATGGCAGATAATTCCAAAATGTCTGTATACAGAGAGCTAGGTACATGTCAGACAAGTCCAATATGTCTATATACAGATGAGTATGTCACATGAATGTAACATTTCCATATACAGAGAGCTAGCTACATGGCAGATTTGCCCATCATGTCCCTATACCGAGAGCTAGCTACATGGCTAATAAGTCTAACATGTTTAACATAGCTAGCTCTCTTTATATGGACATGTTGAACTCATCTGCGATTTAGCTAGCTCTCTGTATATGGACATGTTGGGCTCATCTTCCATGTAACTAGCTCTCTGTATATGGACAAGATGGATTCATTTGCCATGAATCAAGCTTTCTGTATATGGACATGTTCGACACATCTGACATGTCGCTAGTTCTCTGTATTTGGACATTTTGGACTCATCTACCAGGTAGCAAGCTCTCTGTATGGACAAGTTGTACTCATCTGCCATGTATCTAGCTCTATGTTGATGGACATGTTGGATGGATCTGCAATGTGGCTAGCTAATTGTATATGGAAAAATGGAACTCATCTTCCATGTAGGTAGCTTTTAGTATGTGGACATATTGGACTCATCTGCCCTTTAGCTAGCTCTTTGTATATGGACATGTTGGGCTCATCTACCATGTAGCTAGCTCTATGTATATGGACATGTTGGACACATTTGTCAAGTATATAGCTCTCTGTATATTAACATATTGGATTCGTCTACCATGTAGCTAGCTCTCTGTATACGGATTTGTATTATTCATCTGCATGTAGCTATCTTTCTGTATTTGGACATGTTGGACTAATCTTCCATGTAGCCAGCTCTCTGTACATGGACATGTTAAACTCATCTGCCATGTAGCTAGATCTCTGTATATGGACATGATGAGCTCATCTGCCATGTAGCTAGCTGTCTGTATATGGCCATATTGGACTTGTTGACATGGAGCTAGCTCTCTGTATATGGACTTGTTGGACTAATGTGCCATGCAGCTAGCTCTACGTATATGGATATGTAAGACTAATCTGCCAAGTAGCTATGAACATATTGTACTTGTCTGCCATGAAGGTAGCTCTCTATATGTGGACATGTTAGACTCATCTGCCATGAAGCTAGCTTTCTGTATATGGACATGATGAATTCATTTGCCATGTATCTAGCTCTCTGTATATGTACATGTTAGACACATCTGAAATGTGGCTAGCTCTCAGTATATGGACATGTTGGACTCATCTGTCATTTAACTAGCTCTATGTATATGGACATGTGGGAGACCTCTGCCATGTAGCTAGCTCTTTGTATGTGTACATGTTGGACTACTCTGCCATGTAGCTAGCTCCCTCTATATGGACATGTTGAACTCATCTGCCATGTATCTAGCTCTCTGTATATGGAAATGTTAAATCATCTGCCTTGTAGGTAGCGCTATGTATATGGACGTGTGGGACTCATCTGCCATGATGCTAGCTCTTGGTATATGCAAATGTTGGCCTCCTCTGCCATGCAGTTAAACCTATGTATGTAGACATGTTGGAATCATCTGCCTTGTAGCTAACTTGCTGTGTTTAGATATATTGGACTTGTCTGACATGTAGCTAGCTCACTGTTTATAGAAAATTTGGACTCATCTGCCATGTGCCTGGCTCTCTGTATATGGACATGTTGAACTCATCTTCTATGTAGCTAGCTGTCTGTATATGGACACATTAGACTCATCTGGCATGTTGCTAGCTTTCTGTATGTGGACATTTTGGACTCATTTACCACATAGCTAGCATTCTATTAAAGGATATGTTTGACTCATCTGACATGAAGCCAGATCTCTGAATATGGACATGTTGGACTCATCTGTGATTTAGCTAGCTCTCTGAATATGGACATGTTGGGCTCATCTGCCGTGTAGCTTGCTCTCTTTATATGGACATGATGGATTCATTTGCCATGTATCTAGTGCTCTGTATATAGACATGTTAGACACATCTGACATGTGGCTTGTTGTTGTTGTTGTTATATGCTGTGGAGTCGGTTCCGTCTCATAGCGACCCTACACAGGGTTTCCGAGGCTGTAAATCTTTACGGGAGCAGACTGCCTCATCTTTCTCTTGCGGAGAGGTTGATAGTTTCGAACTGCTGACCTTGTGGCTCGCAGCCCGATTCGTAACCACTACACTACCAGAGTGTATATGGACATGTTGGACTCATCTGCCATGTAGCTAGCTCTCTATGTGGACATGTTGGACTTAACTGCCATGTTGCTAGCTCTCTGTATATGGACATGTTAGACATATCTGACATTTCGCTTGGGCTCTATATATGGACATGTTTGACTCCTCTGTCATGTATTTAGGTCTATGTTTATGGACATGTTGGACTGATCTGCAATGTAGCTAGCTCTCTGTATATGAACATGTTGGACTCCTCTGCTCTCTGTATATGGACATGTTGAGCTCATCAACCATGTAGTTATCTTTATGTATATGGACATGTTGAACGCATTTGTCAAGTAGCTTGCTCTCTGTATATGAACATATTTGACTCATGTTGAACACATTTGTCAAGTAGCTAGCTCTCCATATATGGTTAGGTTTTACTAATCTGCATATAGCTAACTCTCTGTATATAGACATAATGAACTCTCCGCCATGTAGGTTGTTGTTGTTGCTGTTAAGTGCCATCGAGTCTGTTCCGACCCATAGCAACCCTGTACAGGGTTTTCAAGGTTGTAAATCTTTACTGGAGCAGAAAGCCTCATCTTTCTCCCGCAGAACAGCTGGTAGTTTAGAACTGCTGACCTTGCGGTTCGCAGTCCGATTTGTAACCACTATGCTACCAGAGCTCCTCTACCGCCATGTAGGTAGAGCTCTGTATATGGACATGTTGGACTAATTTGCCATGTAGCTTGCTCTCTGTACATGGACATGTTAAATTCATCCGCCATGTAGCTAGAAATCTGTATATAGACATGTTGGACTCATCTGCCATGTAACTAGCTGTCTGTATATGAACATATTGCACTTGTGTTACATGTAGCTAGCTCCTTGTATATGGACTTGTTGGACTCATATGCCAGGTAGGTTGCTCTCTATATATGGACATGTTGTACATATCTGCCATGTAGCTGTCTCTCTATATATGGGCATGTTGGACTCATCTGCCATTTAGCTAGCTCTATGTATATGGACATGTTGGACTCTTCTGACATGTAGCTAGCTCTCTGTGTATGGACATGTTGGATTCTTCTGCTATGTAGCTAGTTCTCTGTATATAGACAGGTAGCTCTCTGTTTATGGACATGGTGGACTCATCTGCCATGTATCCAGATTTATGAGTATGGACTGATTGGATTCATGTGCCATGTAGCTAGCTCTCTGTATATGGACATGTTAGACTCATCTGCCAGTTAGCTAGCTCTATGTATATGGGCATGTTGACTCATCGGTCAACTAGCTAGCTCTCTGTATATGAACATATTAGACTCGTCTGACATGTATCTAGCTCTTTGTGTATGGACATGTTGGACTCATCTGCTATGTAGCTAGTTCTTTGTATATAGACATGTTATATATATCTTCCATGTAGGTAGCTCTCTGTATAGGGACATGGTGGACTCATCTGCCATGTAGCCATATTTATGAATATAGACCGATTGGATTCATGTGCCATGTAGCTAGCTCTCTGTATATGGACATGTTGGACTCCTTTACCATGCAGCCAGCTCTCTGTATATGGATATGTTGGATTCATCTGTCATGTAGGTAGCCCTCTGTATATGAACATATTGGACTTGTATACCAAGTAGCTAGTTCTCTATATATGGACACATGGGACATATCTGCCATTGAGCTGGCTCTCTGTATATAGCTATGTTCTGCTCATCTACCATGTAACTAGCTTGCTGTATATGGACATGTTGGACTCATCTGCCATATAGCTAGGTCTCTGAATATGGACATGTTGTATTCACCTGCCATATAGTTAGTTCTCTTTATATGGACACTTTGAAATCATCTGCCATGTTACTAGCTTTCTGTATATGGACCTGTTGGATTCATCTGCTATGTAGCTAGTGCTCTGTATATAGACATTATAAATTTATCATCCATGTAGCTAGCTCTCGGTATATGGACATCTTGGACACATTTGCCATGCAGCTGTCTCTCTGTATATGGACAAATTGTACTCATCTGCCATGTAGCTAGCTCTGTTTATATGCAGAGGATGTACTCATCTGCTATGTAGCTGGTTATCTGTATATGGACATGTTGGATTCATCTTCCATGTAGCTAGCTCTCTGTATATGGAAATGTTGTAATAATCTTCCATGTATCTAGCTCTCTATATGAACATATTGGACTTTTCTGACATGTAGCTTGTTCTCTGTATATGGATCTATTTTACTCATGTACCATGTAGATAATTCTATATATATGAATATGTAGGACTCATGTGTCATATAGCTAGATCGCTATATGGACATTTTGGACTAGCTAACTCTCTGTATATGAACATATTGGACTCGTCTGACATGTAGCTAGCTCTCTGTGTATGGACATGTTGGACTCATCTGCTATTTAGCTGTCATATAGCTAACACTATGTATATGGACATGTTGGACTCATCTGCCATGCAGTTAGCTCTCTGTATATGGACAGGATGGTCTCATCTGTCATGTAGTTGGCTCTTTGTATATGGACATGTTGGACTCATCCGCCATGTAGCTAGTTCTCTGTATATGGACATGTTGGACTCATCTACCATAAAGCAAGCTCTTTGTATATGGACATTTTGAACTCATCTGAAATTTAGCTACCTCTCTGTATATGGAGTTGTTGGATTCATCCTCCATGTAGGTTGCTCTCTGTATATTGGCATGTTAGACACACCTGCCATGTAGCTAGCTCTCTGTATATGGATATGTTGACTCCTCTGCCATGTAGCTAGGTCTGTATATTGACATGTTGGGCTTACCTGCCATGTAGCTAGATTCCTGTATAAGGACATGTTGGACTTATTTGCCATGTAGCCATCCCTCTGTATAAGGATATATTGGACTCATCATTCATTTAGTTACCTCTCAGGATATTGACATATTGGACTTATCTCCGATGTAGCTAGCACTTTGTATGTGTACATGTTGGCTTCATCTTTCATGTAGCGAGCTTGCTATATATGGACATGTTGGACTCCTCTACCATGTTGCTAACTCCCTCTATATGGACATGTTGGACTCATCTGCCATGTAGCTATCTCTCTGTATATGGACATGTTGGACTCATCTGCCATGTAGCTAACCATCTGTATATGGACGTGTTGAATTCATCTGTCATGGAATGAGCTCTCTGTATAGGTACATGTTGAGCTCATCTATCATGTAGCTAGCTCTATGTATATGGACATGTTAGATGCAATTTACATGTAGCTACATCTCTGTATATGAACATTTTGGACTCGTTTACCATGTAGCTACCTCTCTGTTTATGGATATGTTTTACTCATCTGCATGTAGCTACTTCTCTGTATATGGACATGTTGGACCCATCTGCCATGTACCTAGCTCTCTGTACATGAACATGTTAAACTCATCTTCTATGTATCTAGCTCCCTCTATATGGACATGCTTGACTCACCTGCCATGTAGCTACCTCACTATATATGGAAATGTTGTATTCATCTGCCATGTACCTATCTCTATGTATATTGACATTTTGGACTACTCTGCCATATAGATATCTCTCTGTATATGGATGTGTTGGATATTTCTGTGATTGATTTAACTCTCTTTATAAGGATATTTTGGACACATTTGGCATGTAGCTAGCTCTCTGTACATGGACATGTTGGACTCATCTGCCATGATGCTAGCTCATGGTATATGGAAAAGTTGGACTCATCTGCCATGCAGCTAAATCTATGTATATGGACATATTGGATTCATCTGCCTTGTAACTAACTCTTTGTGTATAGATATATTGGACTTATCTGTCATGTACCTAGCTCTCTGTGTATGGAAATGTTGGACTCATCTGCCATGTAGCTAGCTTTCTGTGTATGAACATTTTGGACTCATCTACCATGTAGCTACCTCTCTGTTTATGGATATGTTTTACTCATCTGCATGTAGCTACTTCTCTGCATATGGACATGTTGGACCCATATGCCATGTACCTAGTTCTCTGTACATGGACATGTTGAACTCATCTGCCATGTACCTAGGTGTCTGTATATGAACATATTGGACTTGTCTGACATGTAACTAGCTCTCTGTATATGAAATTGTTGGAGTCATGTGCCATGTAGCTAGCTGTCTGTATATGAACATATTGGACTTCTCTGACATTTAGCTAGCTCTCTGTACATGAATATATTGGACTCCTGTGCAATGTAGCTAGGTCTCTGTATATGAACATATTGGACTTGTCTGCCATGTAGATAGCTCCCTATGTGTACATGTTTGACTCATCTACCAGGAGGGTATCTCTCTATATATGGACATGTTGGACACATTTTCCATGTATCTAGCTCCCTGTATATGGACATGTTGGACACATCTGTCATGTAGCTAGCTCTCTGTATATGGACATGTTGGACTCATCTACCATGAAGCTAGCTCTCTGTATATGGACATTTTGAACTCATCTGAAATTTAGCTACCTTTCTGTATATGGGCTTTTTGGACTCATCCGCCATGTAGGTTGCTCTCTTTATATGGAAATGTTGGGCATATCTGTCAGGTAGCTAGCTCTCTGTATATGGACATGTTGTACTCATTTTCCATGTAACGAGCTCTCTGTATATGAACAGATTGGACTTTTCTGACAATTAGCTAGCTTTCTGTATATGGACATATTGGAATCATCTTCCATGTAGCTAGCTCTCTGTATATGAACAGATTGGACTTTTCTGACATGTAGCTAGCTCTCTTTATATGGATTTGTTGGACTCAAGTTCCATGTAGTTACTTCTATGTATATGGATATGTAGGACTTATGTGCCATTTAGCTTTCTACCTATATATATGGATGGACTAATCTGCCATGTGGCTGGCTCTTTTTATGTGGACATGCTAGACTCATCTAACATGTAGCTAGCTCTCTATGTATGGACATTTTGAACTCATCAGAAATTTAGCTATTTCTCTATATATGGAGTTGTTGGACTCATCCACCATGTAGGTAGCTCTCTGTATAAGGACATGTTTTAGTTATCTGCCATGTAGCTAGCTCTCTGTATATCGACATGTTGGACTTATTTTCCATGTAGCCAGCCCTTTGTATATGGATATTTTGGACTCAACAGCTATGTACCTGCCTCGGGATGTGGACATATTGGACTCATCTGCAATGTAGCTAGCTCTCTGTATATGAACATATTGGACTTATCTGACATGTGGCTAGCTCTCTGTGTATGGACTTGTTGAACTCATGTGCCGTGTAGCTAGTTCTATGTATATGGATATGTAAGACTCATCTGCCATGTAGGTAGTTCTCTGAATATGAACATATTGGACTTGTCTGCCATATAGTGAGCTCTCTCTTTATAATGACATATTAGACTCATCTGCCATGTAGTTAGCTCTATGTATATGGACAGGATGGACTCATCTGCCATGCAGCTACCTCTTTGTATATGGACATGTTGGACTCATCTACCATGTAGCTAGTTCTTTGTATATGGACATTTTGAACTCATCTGACATTTAGCTAGATCTCTGTATATGAATCGGATGGACTCATCTGCCATGTAGCTGGCTTTTGGTATATGGACATGTTGGACTTACCTGCCATGTAGCTAGCTTTCTGTATATGGGCATGTTGGGCTTATTGTCCATATAGCCAGCCCTATGTATATGGATATATTGGACTCATCTGCCATATAGATAGCTCTCTGTATATGGATATGTTGGAATCATCTGCCCTGTAGTTAGCTCTCTGTATATTGACAGGAAGTACTCATCTACCATGTAGCTAGCTCTCTGTATATGGACATTTTGGACTTGTCTACCATGTAGCACACACTCTGTATATGGACATGTGGTACTTATCTGCCATATAGCTAGCTCTATATATATGGAAATGTTGTACTTACCTGCCATGTAGCTAGTTCTCTATATATGGACATGTTAAACTTATTTTCCATGTAGCCAGCACTCTGTATATGGATATATTGGACTCGTAAGCCATGTAGCTACCTCTGGATATGGACATATTGGATTCATCTGTGATATAGCTAGCTCTCTTCATAATGACGTGTTATACTATTCTGCTATGTAGCTAACTCTATGTATTTGGACCTGTTGAACATTTTGGACTCATTTACCATGTAGCTACCTCTCTGTTTATGGATATGTTTTACTCATCTGCATGTAGCTAATTCTCTATATATGGACATGTTGTACTCATCTACCATGTAGCTAGCTCTCTGTATATGGACATTTTGAACTCATCTGACATTTAGCTAGCTCTCTATATGTGGACTTGTTGGACGCATCTGCAATGTAGGCACCTCTATTTATATGGACACATAGGAATTATCTGCAATGTAGCTATTTTTCTTTGTATGGATATGTTGGACTTCTTAGCCATGAAGCTAGCTCTCTGTATATGGACCTGTTGGACTCATCTGCCATGTAGCTAGCTCTCTGTGTATGGACTGGAGGGACTCATCTGCCATGTAGCTGTCTGTCTGTATATGGACGTGATGGACTATCCTGTAATGTAGCTAGCTCTTTGTATATGTGCATGCTGGGCTTACTTTCCACATAGCCAGCCCTCTGTTTTTGGATATATTGAACTCATCTGCCATATAGTTAGCTCTATGTATATGGACATGTTGGACTCATTTGCCATGTAGCTAGCTCTCTGTATATGGACAGGATGTACACATCTGCCATGTACCTTGCTCTCTGTATATGGACATGTTGTACTCATCTGCCATGTAGCTAGCTCCGTTTATAAGGATATTTTGGACTTGTCTACCATGTAGCATGCAATCTGTATATGGACATGTTGTACTTATCTGCCATGTAGCTAGCTCTCTGTATATGGAAAAGTTGGACTCCTCTGACATGTAGCTAGCCCTCTGTATATGGACATGTTAGTCTTATTTGCCATGTAGTTACCTCTCTATATGGACATGTGGTACTCATCTCCCATGTATCTACCTCTATGTATATGGATATGTTGGACTCATCTGCCATGTAGCTAGCTCTCTGTATATGTTCATTTTGGACACATCTACCATGTAGTGCACACTCTGTATATAGTCATGTTGTACTTATCTGGCATGTAGCTAGCTCTCTGTATATGGACAAGTTTCACTAGTCTGACATGTAGCTAGTGCTCTGTATATGGATTTGTTGGACTCACATGCCATGAAGCTAATTCTATGTATATGGATATGTAGGACTCATTTGCCATTTAGCTAGCGCTCTGTATATGGACATGATGTACTCATCTGCAATGTAGCCGGCTCTCTGTATTTGGATATTTGGACTCATCTGCCATGTAGTCAGCTCACTGTATATGGACATTTTGAACTCATCTACCATGTAGCGAACACTCTGTATATGGACAAGTTGTACTTATCTGACATGTAGCTAGCTCTCTGTATATGAACAAGTTGGACTTCTCTGCCATGTAGCTAGCTCTCTGTATATGGACGTGTTAGATTTGTCTGCCATGTAGCTAGCACTCTATAGGGACATGTGACACTCATCTGCCCTGTGGCTACCTCTATGTATGTGGATATGTTAGACTCATCTGCCATCTAGTGAGATCTCTGTATATGGACAGGATGTACTCAACTGCCATGTAGCTGGCTCTCTGTATATGGACATGTTGGACTCATCTTCCATGTATCTAGTTCTCTGTACATGAACATATTGGCCTTTTCTGACATGTAGCTAGCTCTCTGTATATTGATTTGTTGGACTCATTTGCCATGTAGCTATCTCTGTGTATATGAACATATTGGACTTGTCTACCATATAGCTAGCTCTATTTATAACAACATGTTAGACTCATCTGCAATGTAACTAACTCTCTGTATATGAACATATTGGACTTATCTGAAATGTAGCTAGCTATCTGTATATTGATTTGTTGGACTCATGTGCCTTGTAGTGAATTCTATGTATATGGACACTTTGGACTCATTTGCCATGTAGCTAGCTCTGTTTATATGGACATTTTGGACTCGTCTAACATGCAGCATGCACTCTGTATATGGGCATGTTTTACTTCTCTGCAATGCAGCTACCTCTCTATATAAGGACAGGTTTGACTTGTCTGCCATATAGCTAGCTCTCTGTATATGGACATGTTAGACTTATCTGCCTTGCAGCTAGCTCTCTCTGTGGACATATGGGACTTATCTGTCATGTAGCTAGCTCTATGTATATGGATATGTTAGACTTATCTACCATGTAGCTAGCTGTCTGATTATGGATATGATGTACTCATCTGCCATGTAGCTGGTCTCTGTATATGGATGTTGGGGACCGCAATCACTGAGATGTTGAGGCCCTGTGTCATGGACGAAAATCCAACACGGTGGCTCCACTCAGAATTGCTATCCAGGGACCCTGAGGGCCAAGGAAGTGACCTCCTGACATCCCGAGTTCATTGACTTTTACGAAATCACTGTTGGGCTAGCTCTGTATAATTTTCTTTGGTCTTATTATTCATTCTATGCTTCTAATTCCAGTAATTGTAGCTTCTGAGAAAATGGTTTTTATGTGCTTCTCTTAATGTCTCCACTGTGTTGGCAGTGTGTAGGGTCCTGGGAGCAGACCTTTTTGAGGATCAGGCTATAGCCACCTGGGATGAATGTCAGAATTGCACCTTATACAACTATTCAGTTATGTTTGATATTAACTTAAAACATGAGCTCTTGTTATCCATGTACAAAAATAAAACCGACCTTCCCCCTAGAACTGAGGCAGTAAAACTTCCTCATATGACTCAGGACAAACAAGGGCATGTTTGCTGGGATGATGCAGGGAGGTTCTGGAGAGGAATGGCCTGGCGTATTCACTTGAGGTGGAGTGGTAAATTCTGGGATTATTGGATTAAGGGACAATGGTGGAAGCCCCTTCAAACTGCCCCCGGGTATAATCAGTTTGACCTACATGTTCTCCTTCCTCCTTAAAGCTTAAGTCAGGTATATGAAACAGCTTGAAATTCTTCAGACCTTTTAAAACCTTTTCACCTTTATCTATTAGAGATTAAGTGCTATAGGTATGTTAATTAGTCTTGAGAAACCTCACATCCTTGCCTTAGAAATTAAGCCTAAAAAGTAATTTATAATAGTTTGCTTGAATTTTTGGAAAATTAAGAATGTTAGATTATAAAGACAATTTGCGATGTATATTTTAGAATCTGTCCTGTAAATCACTGTGTCCTGTTTTGAACGATTAATCATATTTCGTTTCTGTGCCCTGTCTTAATAATCCTCTTCTTCCTTTGTGTAAAATCCCTCCCTGAAATAAAAGGCGGAGGCAGATTGAATCCTGCATGCATGACTGCTTGCAGGGCCATGGAAGGTCTGTCTGCCAGTTTTGCATCCACTCTGGTCTCGGAGTGTCTCTTTGTCTCTCTCATCCCATCTTTGTTTATATTCTTTTTCTGTCTCTGTCGCCGCCAGATCTCCCTACTTCGTGAACCAAACTCTCATGTCGAGGCAGGACCCTGACATATGACATGTTGGACTCATCTGCCATGAAGCTAGCTTTCATTATATGGACATATTGGAATCATCATCCATGTAGGTAGCTTTCTGTATATGAACATATTGGACTTGTCTGACATGTAGCTAGCTCTCTGTATATGGATTTATTTGGACTCATGTGCCAGAAGCTAATTCTATGTATATGGATATGTAGGACTCATTTGCCATTTAGCTAGCACTCTGTATATGGATATGATGTACTCATATTCCATGTAGCCAGCTCTCTGTATTTGCACATGTTGGACTTATCTGCCATGTAGCCAGCTCACTGTATATGGACATTTTGAACTCGTCTACCATGTAGCGAGCACTCTGTATATGGACAAATTGTACTTATCTGCCATGTAGCTAGCTCTCTGCATATGGACA
>NW_006408940.1:562794-571445 GCF_000296735.1 Chrysochloris asiatica | reverse complement strand
CTCTTCTGACATCCATCTTGATCTTTTCCCTCTTTCTTGTCTTCTTAATGACTTTTTGCTCTCTTCATATATGATATTCTTGATGTCATCCTACAACTCTTACATGTGGTTAATTCATTGTATATGGACTTGTTGGATTTATGTGCCGTGTAACTAGTTATATGTATATGGATATTTAGGACTCATTTACCATGTAGCTAGCTCTGTGCATATGAACATATTGGACTTGTCAACCATATAGCTAGCTCTCTTTATAGCAACATGTTATACTCATCTGCAATGCAGCTAGGTCTCTGTATATGAACATATTGGACTTGTCTGATATGTAGCTAGTTCTCTGTATATGCAGTTGTTGGACACATGTGCATTGTAGTTAATTGTAAATATATGGATATGTAGGACTCATGTTCCATGTAGCTAAATCTTTATATGGACATTTTGAACTCATCTGCCATGTAGCTGTCTCTTTGAATATAGACATGTTGGACTCATCTGCCATGTAGCTAGCTCTCTGTATATGGACATGTTGGTGTCATCTGACATTTAGATATCTCTCTGTGTATGGACTTATTGGACTCATCTGCCATGTAGATAGCTCTATTTATATGGACATGTTGGACTTACATGCCATGTCCCTAACTTTCAGTGTATGGACATGGTGGTCTTCCCTGCCATGTAGCTAGCTCTGTGTATGTGGACATGTTGATCTTATTAGCCATGTAGCTAGATCTCTATATTTGGACTTGTTGAACTCATGTGCCATGTAGCTAGCTCTAAGTATATGGATATGTAAGACTCATCTGCCATGTAGCTAGCTGTCTATATATGAACATATTGGGCTAGTCTGCCATATAGATAGCTCTCTTTATAACAACATGTTAGACTCATCTGCAATGTAGCTAGCTCTATGTATTTGGATGTGTTGAACTCATATGCCATGAGGCTAGCTCTCTGGATATGGACAGGATAGACTCATCTGCCATGTAGCTGGATCTCTTTATATTAACCTATTGGACTTATCTGACATGTAGCTAGCTCTGTGTATATGGACATGTTGGACTCATCTGCCTTGTAGCTAGCTCTCTGTACATGGACATGTTAAACACATCTGCTATGTACCTAGAACTCTGGATATGGACATGTTGGAATCATCTGCCATGTATCTAGTTCTATTTAGTTGGACATGTTGGACTCATTTTCCATGCAGCTAGCTGTCCGTATATGGACATGTTGTAGTCATCTGCCATGTAGCTAGCTCTCTGTATATGATCATATTGTTCTTATCTGTCAAGTAGCTAGCTCTCTGGGTATGGACATGATGGATTTATCTGCCATGTTGCTAGCTTTCTGTATGTGGACATTTTGGCATATAGTCTAGCATGTAGTGAGCACCCTGTATATGGACATGTTGTACTTATCTGCCATGTAGCTATCGCTCTATATACACATGTTGGATTCCTCTTCCATGTAGCTAGCCATATCTCTCTACATGGACCTGTTCGACACATCTGCCATTTAGGTTGCTCTCTTTATTTGGCCTTGTTGGACTCCTCTACCATGTAGGAGATCTATTTATATGGACAAATTGGATTTGTATGCCCTATAGCTAGCTTTCTGTATATGGACATGTTAGACTTATCTGCCATATAAATAGACTCATCTGCCAGGTAGCTAGCTGTATGTATAGGGTCATGTTGGATTCATCTGCCATGTAGCTAGCACTCTGTATATGGACATATTGGGTTCATTTGCCATATAGCTAACTCTCTGAATATGGACATATTGGACTCATCTTCCACATAGCTAGCTCTCTGTATATGAATATATTGGACTTGTCTGACATGTAGCTAGCTCTCGGTATATGGACTTGTTGGACTCATGTGCCATGTAGCTAAATCTCTGTATACGGATATTTAGGACTCATCAACCATCTAACTACCTGTCTGTATATGAACATATTGGACTTTTATGCCTTGTCCATAGTTCTCTATATGGACACATTGGACTCATCTGCTTATAGCTAGCTCTCTGTATTTGAACATATTGGACTTGTCTGTCATGTTGCTAGCTCTCTTTATAATGACATGTTAGATTCATATGCCACATGTAGCTAGCTCTATGTTCATGGACATGTTGAATTCATCTGCCATGTAGCAAGCTCTCTGTATATAGACATATTGGACGCATCTGCCATGTAGATGGCTTTCTTTATATGGGTATGTTGGACTCATCTGCTATGTGGCTAGCTTTATGTATGTAGACATGTTGGACTCCTCTGCCATGTAACTAGCTCCCTCTATATGGACATGTTGAGCTCATCATACAGGAATCTTGCTCTCTGTATACGGACATGTTCTACTAATCTGCCACATAGCTAGCTCTCCATATAAAGATCTGTTTGACTCATCTGCCATGTAGCTTATTCTCTGTATATGGACATGTTGGACTCATCTGCCATGTAGCTAGCTCTCTGTATATGAACATATTGGACTAGACTGCCATATAGATAGCTCTCTTTAAAACGACATGTTAGACTGATCTTCAATGCAGCTAGTTCTATATATATGGACCTGTTGGACTCTTCTGCCCTGTAGCTAGCTCTCTGTATATGGACATGATGTACTCATCTGCCACGTAGGTACCTCTCTGTATATGGACATGTTGGACTCATCTTCCATGAGGCTAGCTCTCTGTATATGGATATGTTGGACTTATCTGCCATGTAGCTAGCTCTCTGTATATGGGCACTTTGGATTCTTCTGCCATGTTTCTAGTTACCTATATATGGACATGTTGGATTTATCTGATATGTAACTAGCTCTCTGTATATGGACATGTTAAATTTACCAGCCATATAGCTAGCTCTCTTTAAAAGGATATGTTGGACTCATTGGCCATGTAGCTATCACTCTGTATATGGACATGTTGGACTCATCTTCCATGGAGCTAGCTCTTTGTATGTGGATATGTCTGATTCACCTGACATGTAGCTAGCTCGCTGTATATGAACATATTGGACTTGTCTTCCAAGTCCGTAGATCTCTAAATGGACACATTGGAGCTATCTGCCATGTAGCAAGCTCTCTATATATGGACATGTTGGACTCATCTGTCATGTAGATTGCTCTACGTATATGTATATGTTGCACTCATCAGCCATGTAGCTAGCTCTCAGTATATGAATATGTCTTGTAGCTAGCTCTCTTTATATGCACTTGTTGAATTCATTAAGCAAGTCGCTAGCTCTCTCTATTTAACATATTGGACTTCGCTGCGATGAAGCTCGCTCTCTATATGGACATTTTGGACTCATCTGCTATGAAGCTAGCTCACTGTATATGGACATATTGGATTCATCTGCCATGTAGCTAGCTCTATATACGGACATGTTGAACGCATCTGCCATCTAACTTGCTCTCTGAATATGGCCAAGTTATACTCATCTGCCATGTAGCTAGCTCTTTGTATATGGACATTTTGAACTTACCTAACATGTAGCTAGCTCTCTGTATTTGTACATGAGGGACACCTCTGCCATGCAGTAGCTCCCTGTATATGGATATGTTGGACTCATCTGCCATCTAGCTTGTTCTCTGTATATGGACATATTGGACTCATCTGCCATGAAGCAAGATCTATTTATATAGACATGTTGGACTCATATGTCATGTAGCTAGCTCTCTGTACATGGACATCTTGAACTCATCAGCTATGTAGCTACCTCTCTTATATGAACATATTGGACTTGTCTGCAATGTAACTAACTCTTTGTGTTTGAACATGTTGGGGTCATCTGCCATATCGCTAGCTCTCTGTATATGAACATATTGGACTTCTCTGCCAGGTAGCCATCTCTCTATATGGACATGTTGGACTCATCTGCCATGTAGCTAGCGCTCTGTATATGGACATGTTGAATTCATATAACATGCAGCTAGCTCTCTGTATGTGGACATGTTGTACTCATCTGTCTTGTAGCTATCTCTCTGTATATGGACATGTTGGAGTCATCAACCTTGTAGCTAGCTTACTGTTTATGAACATATTGGACTTCGCTGCGATGAAGCTGGCTCTCTATATGGACATTTTGGACTCTTCTGCCACGTTGCAAACTCTATTTTTATGGCCATGTTGGCCTCATTTGCCATGTAGCTAGCTAACTCTATATAGACAGGTTGGATTCATCTGCCATGTAGTTAGCTCTCTGTATAGGCACATGTTGGACTCATCTGCCATGTAGCTTGCTCTCTGTATTAGGACATGTTGGACTCATGCGCCATGTAGCTAACTCTCTGTATATGAACATGTTGGACTTCCTGACATGTAGCTAGCTCTCTGTATATGGACATGTTAGAATTATTTGCCATGTAGCTTCTTCTCTGTATGTGGAAATGTTTTACAAATCTGCCATGTAGCTACCTGTCTGTATATGGACATGTTGGACTCATCTGCCATGTGGTTGTCTCTGTATATAAGGATATGTTGGAATCATCTGCCATGTAGCTCGCACTCTGTATATGAACATATTGGACTTGTGTGACATGCAGGTAGCTATTTGTATATGGACATGTTGGATTCCTCTGCCATTTAGCTAGCTCATTCTATTTGTACATTTTGGACTCATCTACCGTGTAGTTAAATCTCTGTATATGGACATGTTGATCTCTTCTGCCATGTAGCAAGCTCTCTGTATATGGACATGTTGAACTCATCTGCCATGTAGCTTACTCTGTGTATATGGATGTGTTGGAATTATCTGCCATGCAGCTAGCGCTCTGTATAAGGATATGTTGGTATCATCTGCCATGTTGCTATTTCCTGTATATGGACATGTTGGACTTACCTGCCACACAGCTAGCTCTCTGTATATGAACATGTTGCTCTCATCTGACACGTAGCTAACTCTCTGTATATGGATGTGTTGAACTCATCTGCCATGTAGCTAGCTCTCTGTATTTGAACATATTGGACTTACCTGCCATGGAGCTAGCTCTCTTTATATGGATTTGTTGGACTTATCTGTCACATAGCTACCTCTCTGTATATGGAAATGTTGGACTTACATGCCATGCAGCTAGCTCTCTGTATATGGACATGTTGATCTCATCTGCTACATAGCTAGCTCTCTGTATAAGGACGTGTTGAACTCATCTGCCATGTAGCTAGCTGTCAGTATATGGACATGTTCGACTTATGTGCCATATAGCTAGTTCTCTGTATATGGACATGTTGGACTTATCTGCCATGTAGGTACCTCTCTGTATATGGATATGTTGGACTTACCTGCCATGTATCTAGCTCTCTTTTTAAGACTATGTTGGATACATATGCCATATAGCTAGCTCTCTATATATGGATATGGTGGACTCATCTGCCACGTAGCTTGCTCAATGTATAAGGACATGTTTTACTCATCTGTTATGTAGCTAGATCTCTCTCTCTCTCTCTTTTTTTTTTTTTTTTTTTGATATGTTGTAGTCATTTTCCATGTAGCTATCTCTCTGTATAAGGACATGTTGGAATCATCTGCCTTGTAGCTAGCTCTCTAGATATGAACATATTGGACTTCTCTGACATGTATCTAGCTCTCTGTGTATGGACATGTTGGATTCCTCTGCCATGTAGCTAGCTTATTGTATTTGGGCATGCTGGACTCATCTGTCAAGTAACTTGCTCTGTGTATATGGACATGATGTACTCATCTGCCTGTATTTGGACATGATGTAGCTACATCCCTGTATTTGGACATGTTGGACTTTTCTACCATGTAGCTAGCTATCTGTATACGGACATTATGGGCTCGTCTGGCAAGTAGTTAGCTCTCTGTATTGAACATGTAGGACTTATCGACCATGTAGCTAGCTCTCTGTATATGGCCATGTTGCAATTATCTGTCTTGTTGCTAGATCTCTGTGTAAGGATATGTTGGTCTTATCTACCATATAGCTATCTGTCTGTATATGAACATGTTGGATTTATCTGCAATGTAGCTAGCTCTCCATATTTGTTAATATTGGAATCATGTGTCATATAGGTAGCTCTCTGTATATGAACATGTTGGACTTGTCTGACATGTAGCTAGCTTGTTCTATTTGGACATGTTGAACTCATCTTCCTTGTAATTAGCTTTAGGTATATGGAAATATTGGTCTCATCTGCTATGTAGTTATCTCTCTGTATATGGACATGTTCATATCATCTACCATCTAGCTAGCTCTCTGCAGATGGATATGTCGGACTTATTTGCCATGTCGCTAGCTCTCTATATATGGACATGTTGGACTAATCGACAATGAATCTAACCCTCTTTATGTATGTATATGTTGGACTCATCTGACCTGTAGCAAGCTCTATGTATATGGACATGGTGGTCTCTTCTGACATGTAGCTAGCTCTCTGTATATGGACATGTTGTAATTATCTATCATGTAGCTAGCTCTGTGTGTATGGACATTTAGGACTTGTCAGCCATGTAGCTAGCTCTCTGTATAAGTACATGTTAGTCTTATCTACCATGTAGATAGCACTCTGTATATGGACATTTTGGAGTCGTCTACCATGTAGAGAGCTTTTTTCTATATGGACATGTTGTACTTATGTGCCATGTAGTTAGCTCTCTGTATATAGACAAGTTTGACACATCTGCCAAATAGCTAGCTCTCTGTATTTGGACATGTTGGACCTATCTGCCATGTAGCTAGCTCTCTGTATATGGACATTGTGGACTTACCTAACATGTAGCTAGCTCTCTGTATATGCACATGTTGGAACCATCTGCCATATATCTACTTCTCTATATATGGACATATTGGGTATATCTGCCATGTAGCTAGCTCTCTCTATATGGACATGTTGGACTTCTCTACCATGTAGCAGGCTGCCATATATGCACATGTTTGACTTATCTGCCATGTAGCTAGCTCTCTCAATATGGACATGTTGAAATCATTTGTCATGTAGCTAGCTCTCTGTACAAGGATATGTTGGACTCATGTGCCTTGTTGTTAGCTCTCTGTATATGAACATAGATGACTTGCCTGCCATGTAGGTATCTCTTTGTGTATGGACATGTTGGCCTCATCTGCATGCACCTAGCTCTCTGTGTGTGGACAGGTTGAACTCATTTGCCATGGAGCTAGCTCTCTGTATATGGACATGTTGTACTCATCAACCATGTGGCTAGATCTATGTATATGGACATTTTGGACTCGTATGTCACATAGCTAGCTCTCTATATGAACATTTTGAGCTCATCTCTGATGTAGGTAGCTCTATTGATATGAACATGTTGGACTTACCTGCCTTGTAGCTAGCTTTCTGTGCATGGACATGTTCTACTTTCCTGACATGTAGCTTGCTCTCTATATCAACATGTTTGTCTTATTAGCCACATAGCTAGTTCTCTGTATATGGGCATGTTGGACACATCTGCCATGTAGCTACGTCTCTGAATAGAGATATGTTGACTCATCTGCTATGTAACTTTATCTGTATATAGATATATTGGTCTCATCTGCAATATAGCTAGCTATCTGGATATGGACATTTTGGACTCATCTGCCGTGGAGCTAGCTTAATGTATATAAACATATTGGACTTGTCTGACATGTAGCTAGCTCTCTGTATATGGACTTCGTGGACTCATGTGTCGTGTAGCTAATTTGATGTTTATGGATATGTAGGACTCAGCTAATAGGTAGCTAGCTCTCTGTGCATGAACATATTGGACTTGTCTACCATATGCCTAGCTCTCTTTATAACAACATGATATACTCATCTGCTATGTAGCTAACTATATGTATGTGGACATGTTGGACTTATCTGCCATGGAGCGAACTCCCTGGATATTAACATATTGGACTTGTCTGCCATGTAGTTTGTTCTCTCTATATGAGCATGTTATACTCATCTATCATGTAGCTAACTCTGTCTATAAGGACATTTTTGACTCATCTGCCATGAATCCAGCTCTCTTTATATGTACATGTTGGACTCATCTCCCATGCCTGTATATGGATGTTGTGGACTTACCTAACATGTAGCTAGCTCCCTGTATACGGACATGTTGGAATCATCTTTCATGTTGCTAGGTCCATGCATATGGATATGTTTGTCCTAACTGCCATGTAGCTAGCTCCCTGTATATGGACATGTTAGACTTACCACCATGTAGCTAGCTCTCTATATATGGACATGTTGATCTCATCTGCCATGTAAGCTGGCTGTCTGTATATGGACATGTTGAATTCATCTGCCAGCCACATAGTTAGCTCTCTGTATATGTACATGTTGGACCTATCTACAATACAGCTAGCTCTCTGTAAATGGACATTGTGGACTTAACTATTGCTGTTGTTGTTGTCAGTTGCCATCGGGTTGGAACTGACTCATAGCTACCCCATGCACAGCAGAATGCAACAATGTCCAATCCTGGGCCAACCTCACTTCCACTGCCAAACTTGATGCCATCAATGATGCCATCTGGCTGATCCATCTTGTTGGGGGTCTTCCTCTTTTACTCTGACCCTCCACCTTTCCCAGCATGACATCCTTTTCTAGTGACTGCTCCCTCCAGACAATATGTCCAAAGTATGAAAGACGAAGCTTAGCCATCCTGGCCTCCAAGGAGCACTCTGGCTGCACTTCTTCCA
>NW_006408940.1:538790-560533 GCF_000296735.1 Chrysochloris asiatica | reverse complement strand
TGTAGGCACATTGGATATTATCCTATAACTTATAGCATTGTACCTCATGACTGATCTGAATATGCTCTTTTTGACAATGAATGCAACACCATTCATTTTCAATTTGTCATTCCCTGCATAGTAAACCATGTGGTTGTCACATTCAAAATGGCCAATACCAGTCCATTTCAGCTCACTAATGCCTAAGATAATGATGTTAATGTGCTCCATTTCATTTTTGACAACTTCCAATTTTCCCAGATTCATACTTTGTACATCCCATGTTCCAATTTTCAATGGATGTTTACAGCTGTTTCTCTTCATTTTGAGTTGTGGCCCATCAGCAAATGAAGCTTCTGTGTGTTTTTCTCACCCAAGCTTTACTCTATTCACGTCATCCTGGTCAACTCTACTTTGAGGAGGCTTTTTTTCCCGCAGTCGCATTCTGAGTGCCTTCCCACCTTCATGTCCTGTATCTGACCATGTTTCTCTGCTATTCATAGAGTTTTTATTGACTAGCGATTCGAAAGTAGTTCGTCCCTCTTTCTTCCTAGTCTGTCTTTGTCTGGAAGCTCATCTGAAACCTGTCCACCATGGGTGACCCTGCTGGTTATTTAAATTACCGGTGGCATAGCCCTCAGAATCACAGCAACTCAATCCACCACAGCATGACATACAGGCAAGTGGTGGCTGTTTGGTTTTATGTTGATACAGTCACTTTAAATTTTGATATCAATCTTGATACAATCCTGATATAATCAAGATACAATCAAGATGTTCTCACCTGATACTATCAATCTTGATACAATCAAGATGTTCTCTCCCAAGATGGCGGCTTCTGGAACAGCTGAGTGCCTTGATTCAGAAACAATGGATTTCTGGGATCCTTGCAAATTCCTAAACTGTAAACCCTCTGATCCTCCAAAAATACCTTTATATTTGTTTCAGAGTTCCAACACCATCTCGTGAGACCTCTGGGCCCAGTGTTCCATGTTGTTGTTGACTGAGCATGTCTACCTGATCTGCCATCCTGAAGGTGCAAGGCCAAGTAGTGTAGTGGTTAGACCTCGCTGCTCCGAAGATCTCGCTGCTTCGAAGAGCTCACCCTCTGTATATGGACATGTTGCTCTTGTCAGCCATGTAGCTAGCTCTATGTATATGAACATGTTGGGTTTATCTGCCATGTAGCTAGCGCTCTATATAAGGACATGCTGGGCTTACCTGCCATATAGATAGCTCTTTGTATATGGACATTTGATCTCATCTGCTATGTAGCTACCTCTCTGTACATGGACATGTTGGACTTATCTACCATGTAGCTAGCTCTCTGTATATAGACGTATTGGACTCATCTGTTATGTAGCTAGCTGTCTGTATATGGACATGCTGAACTCTTCTGCCATGTAGCTAGCTCTCTATATATGGACATTTTGGACTTGTCTGCAATGTAGCTAGCTTTCTGTACATGAACATGTTGTACTTACCTGCCATGAAGCCAGCTCTCTGTATATGGACATGTTGAACTCATCTGCCATGTATCTAGTTCTCTCTATATAGACATGTTGAACTTATCTGCCATGTCAATAGTTTTCTGTATGTGGACATGCTGTACTTACCTGCCATGTAGCTAGCTCTCTGTATATGGGCACGTTGATCTTATCTGCCATGTAGCTAGCTCTCTGTATATGGACTTGTTGGACGCATCTGCCATGTAGCTAGCTCTCTGTATACAGATATGTTGGACTCATGTGCCATGTATCTAGCTATCTATTTATGGACATGTTGGACTCATATGCCATGTAGCTCGCTGTCTGTATATTGACATGTTGGACTCATGTGCCATGTAGCTAGCTCTCTGTATATGGTCATGATGAACTCATCTGCAAAGTAGCTAGCTCTCTGCATATGGACATGTTGGACTTATCTACTATGTAGCTAGGTCTATGTATATGGACATTTTGGACTCGTATGCCATGTACCTAGCTCTCTGTATATGGACATGTTGATCTTATCTGCCAAGTGGCTAGCTCTCTGTATATGAACATGTTGGACTTACCTGCCATGTAGCTAGCTCTCTGTATATGGACATGTTGAACTCATCTGCCATTTAGCTAGCTCTCTGTATATAGATATTGTGGATTTACCTAACGTGTAGCTAGCTCTCTGTATATGGACATGTTGAGATCATCTGTCATGTTCCTGTTGTTGTCAGGTACCTAAGCGTCAGAACCGACTCTTAGCGACCCTGTGCACAGCAGAACGAAACAATGTCCAATCCTTGACCCACATCAGTACCGCTACCACACTTGAAGCCATCAATGATCCCACCTGGCTGATCCTTCTTGTTGGGGGTCTTCCTCTCTTTCTCTGACCCTGCATCTTACCCAGCATGACATCTTTCTCAAGCAACTGTTCCCTCCTAACAATATGTCCAAAGTATGAGAGACAAAGTTTAGCCATCTTGGCCTCCAAAGAGCACTCTGGCTGCACCTCTTCTAAAACAGAACTATTGGTTCTTTTGGCAGTCCATGGAACTTTCAGTATTCTCCTCCAACACCACAATTCAAATGCATCAATTCTTCTGCAATCTTCCTTATTCACCATCCAGCTTTCACATCAATATGAGGTTATTGAAAATACCATGGTTTGTGTCAGGCATACCATAGTCCTCAAGCTACAAACTCATATGCCATGTAGCTACTTCTATAAATATTGGTATGTAGGACTCATATGCCATGTAGCTAGCTCTTTATATACGAACATATTGGATTTGTCTGCCATATAGCTAGCTCTCTTAATAACGACATGTTAGACTCACGTGCCATGTATCTAGCTCCATGTATATGGACATGTTGGACACATCTGCCCTATAGCTAGTTCTCTGTATATGCATATGTTGGACTAACCTACCATGTAGCTATCTCTCTGTATATGGGCATGTTGGACTTATTTTATTTGTCTTGTAGCTAGTGCTCTGTATATATGGACATATTGTACTCACCTGCCATGTAGTTAGCTCTCTGTATATGGGCACTTTGGATTCATCTGCAATGTTTCTAGCTTTCTGTATATGGACATGTTGGACTCATCTGCCATGTAGCTAGGTCTCCGTATATTGACATCTTGGGTTTATCTGAAATGTAGCTAGCTCTCTCTATATGGATATGTTGGACATATCTGTCATATATCTACCTTCTATATATGGATATATTGGACATATCTGCCATGTAGCTAGCTCTTTATATATGGACACGTTGGACTTCTCTACCATGTAGCTAGCTCTTTATATGGACATGTTGGATTCATCTTCCATGTAGCTAGCTCTCTGTATATAGATATTTTTGAATCATCTGCCATGTAACTAGGTCTCTGTATATGTACATCCTGAACTCATCTGCCATGTAGCTAGATCTATCTATATGTACATGTTGGACTTCTCTGCCATGTAGTTAGATATCTGTATATGGACATGTTGGACTAATCTGTCATGTTGATAGAGCTCTGTAAATGGAAATGTTGAACTCATCTGCCATGTAGCTAGCTCTCTGTATATTGATATGTTGTACTCATCTTCCATGTAGCTAGATCTCTGTATATGAACAAGTTGGACTCATCTGCCATATAGCTAGCTCTCTGTATATGGACATGTTAGACTTATCTGACATGTACCTAGCTCTCTATATGGACATTTTGACTCATCTGACATAAAGCTAGCTCTGTTTATATGGATACACGGACTCATATGCCATGAAGCTTGCTCAATGTATATGGAGATTTTGGAATTGCCTAACATGTAGCTAGCCCTCTGTATATGGACATGCTGGACTCATCTACCATGTAGTTATCTCTCTGTATATGATCATATTGGACTTGTCTGCCATATAGCTAGCTCTCCGTATATGGACATGTTGGATTCATCTGCCATGTATCTAGTTCTCTGTATATGGAGATTTTGGAATTGTCTAATATGTAGTGAGCATTCTATGTATGGACATGTTGTACTTATCTGGCATGTAGCTATCTATCTGTCTGTACATGCACATATTGGATTCTGTGTCACACAGCTAGCTCTCAGTACATGGACATGTTGGATTCATTTGCCATGTAGCTAGCTCTTTTTATTTGGACATGTTGGACTCATATGTCATGTAGCAAGCTCTCAGTACATGGACATTTTGGACTCATCTACCATGAAGCTAGCTCTCAGTAAATGGACATGTTGCACTCCTCTACCATGTAGGAGATCTATGTATATGGACAAGTTGGACTTGTCTGCCCCATAGCTAGCTCTGTGTATATGGACATGTTAGACTTATCTGCCATGTAGCTACCTCTCTATATGGCCATGTTACACTCATCTGCCAAGTAGCCAGCTGTATGTATATGGATATGTTATGTATACAGGTAGTTAGCTGTATGTATATGGACTCATCTGTCATGTAACTAGCTCTCTGTATATGGACATTTTACACTCATCTGCCAAGTAGCCAGCTGTATGTATATGGATATGTTATGTATACAGGTAGTTAGCTGTATGTATATGGACTCATCTGTCATGTAACTAGCTCTCTGTATATGGACATGTTGGGCTCATCTGTCATGTAGCTAACTGTATATGCACTTCTTGGACTCATCTTTCATATAGCTAGCTGTCTGCATATGAATATATTGGACTTCTCTGACATGTAGCTAGCTCTTGGTATATGGACTTGTTGGACTCATGTGCCATATAGCTGAATCTATGTATATGGATATGTAGGACTCATCTGCAATGTAGTTATCTCTCTGTATATGAGCATATTGGACTTGTATGCCTTGTCCATAGTTCTCTATATGGACACATTGGACTCATCTGCATGTAGCTAGCTCTCTGTATATGAACATATTGGACTTGTCTGCCATGTAGCTAGCTCTATTTATAACGACATGCTAGACTCATCTGCCATGTAGCTAGCTCTATGTTCATGGACATGTTGCACTCATCTGTCATGTAGCGAGCTCTTTGTATATGGATATGTTATACTCATCTGACTTGTATCTAGCTTTCTTTATATGGGCATGTTGGACTCATTTGCCATGTAGCTAGCTCTATGTATATAAACATATTGGGCTCATCTGCCATGTAGTTAGATCCCTCTATATGGACGTGTTGAACTTACCATACAGGAAGCTTGCTCTCTGTATACATACATGTTCTACTAATCTGCCACATAGCTAGCTCTCTGTATAAGGATATGTTGGACTCATCTTCCATGTAGCTTACTCTCTGTATATGGACATGTTGGACTTATCTGCCATGTAGCTAGCTCTCTGCATATGAACATATTGGATTAGTCTGCCATATAGATAGGTCTCTTTAAAACGATATGTTAGACTGATCAGCAATGTAGCTAGTTCTATGTATATGGACCTGTTGGACTCATCTTCCCTATAGCTAGCTCTCTGTATATGGGCAGCATGGACTCATCTGCAATGTACCTAGCTCTCTGTACACAGACATGTTAAACTCATCTGCCATGTAGCTAGCTCTCTATATGAACATGTTGGACTCATTGGCCTTGTAGCTAGCTGGATGGATAGGGTCATGTTGGGATCATCTGAATTTGAACATATTGCACTTGTCTGCCATATAGTCAGCTCTCTTTACAATGACATGTTAGACTCATCTGCCATGTAGCTAGCTCTATGTTCATGTACATGTTGTACTCATCTGTATATAGCTAGCTCTCTGTATATGGACATGTGGGATTCATCTGCCATGTAGCTAGCTTTCTTTATATGTACATGTTGGATTCCTCTGACATGTAGCTATCTCCCTATACATGGACATATTGGACTCATCTGCCATGTAGGTAGTTCTCTTTATTTGGACATGTTGGACTCATCTACCATGTAGCTATCACTATTTATATAGACATTATGGTTCATCTGCCTTGTAGATAGCTCTCTGTATATGGACATTTTGGATTCTTCGACCACATAGCTAGCTCTCTATATATGGACAAGTTGGACTCATCATCCAGGAAGCATGCTCTCTGTATAAGGACATGTTCTACTCATCTGCATTGTAGTTAGCTCTCTGTATAAGGATATGGTGGATTCATCTGCCATGTAGCTCACTCTCTTTATATGGACATGTTGGACTCATCTGCCATTTAGCTAGCTGTCTTTGTTTGAACATGTTGGCCTCATCTGCCATGTAGCTAGCTCTCTGTATATGGACACATTGGACTCATCTGTCATGTAGCTAGCTCTATGTATAAGGATATGCTGGACCCATCTGCCATGTAGCTAAATCTCTGTATATGGACATGTTGGACTCATCTGACATGTAGCTACCTCTCTGTATATGAACCTGTTGAACTCATCTGTCATTTAACTACCTCTCTGTATATGAACATGTTGGACTTTTCTGCCATGTATATGGATGTATTGGACTTACCTGTCATGTAGCTAGCTCTATGTATATGGACATGTTGGTCTCATTTGCAAAATAGCTGGCTCTCTGTATAAGGATATGTTGGACCTTTCTGCCATGCAGTTAGCTCTCTGTATATGAACATTTTGGACTCATTTGCCATGTAACTATCTCTATGTATGTGAACATGTTGGACACATCTGTCATAGAGCTAGCTCTATGTATATGGACATGCTGGTTTCATTTGCAATGCAGTAGTGCTCTCTATAAGGATATGTTGGACTCATCTGCCATGTAGCTAGATATTTGTATAAGGAAATGTTGGACTCATCTTCCATGTAGCTAGCTCACTGTGTATTGACGTGCTGGGCTCATCTGCCATGTAGCTTGCTCTCTTTATTTGGACACCTTGGAGTCATCTGCCATGTAGCTAGCTCTCTTTATATGGACATGTTGGACTTTTCTGACATGCAGCTATCTCTCTGTATATGGACATATTGGACTCATCTGCCATGTAGCTAGCTCTCGGTATAAAGATATGTTGGATACCTCTGCCATGTAGCTAGCTCTCAGTATATGGACATATTGGAAACACCTGTCATTTAGCTAGCTCTATGTATATAGACATGTTGGTCTCATTTGCAAAGTAGCTAGCTCTGTATAGGATATCTTGGACCCTTCTGCCATGTAGCTAGCTCTCCATATATGAACATTTTGAACTCTTTTGCCATGTAGCTATCTCTATTTATGTGGATATGTTGGACATATCTGTAATAGACCTAGCTCTATGTATATAGACATGTTGGTCTCATTTGCAATTAAGCTAGGTCTCTGTATAAGGATATGTTGGACTCATTTGCCATGCCACTAGCTCTCTGTATATGGAAATGTTGGACTCATCTGCCATGTGGCTTCTTCACTGTGTATTAACATGGTGGAATTGTTTGCCATGTAGCTACCTATCTCTTTATAAGCATGTTTGACTCATCTGCCATAAAGCTAGCTCTCTGTAATGGACATGTTGAACTCATCTGCCACTTAGCTAGCTCTCTGTATATGGACACGTTGGACTTATGTACTATTGAGCTCTGGTAGCGTAGTGGTTATGAATCGGGCTGCTAACCACAAGGTCAGCAGTTCGAAAGTACCAGCTGTTCTGTGGGAGAATGAAGAGCGTTCTGCTCCTGTAAAGATTTACAGCCCGGGAACCCTGTACTGGGTCACTATGAGTCAAAACCGACTCCATGGCACATAACAACAACAACAACATGTATATGGACATTTTGTCCTCGTCTGCCATGTCTGTAGCTCTCTGTATATGGACATGTTGGTCTTATCTGCCAAGTAACTAGCTCCCTGTATATGAACATGTTGGACTTATCTGCCATGTAGCTAGCTCTCTGTATATGGACATGCTGTAGTTACCTGTCATGTAGCTAGCTCTCTGTACATGGGCATGTTGAACTCATCTGCCATGTCACTAGTCTCGGTATATAGACATGATGGACTTCTCTGCGACGTACTAGCTCCCTGTATGATTTTGTTGGATCTATCTGCCATGTAGCTAGCTCCCTCTATATGGACATGTTGGACTTACCTGCCATGTAGTTAGCTCTCTATATATGGACATGTTGGACTTATCTGCCATATACCTAGCTCCCTGTTTATGTACATGTTGGATTTATCTGCCATGTAGCTAGCCCTCTGTATATGGACATTTTGATCTCATCTGCAATGTAGCTAGCGCTCTGTATATGGACATGTTGGACTCATCTGACATGTAGCTAGCTCTTTGTATATGTACATGTTGGATTTATTCGACATGTAGTTAGCTCTATGTATATTGACATGTTGGACTCACCTGTCATGGAAATTTTGGAGTCCACTGCCATGTAGCTTGCTCTCTCTATATGGACATGATGGATTCATCTGCTATGTAGCGAGTTCTCTGTATATCTACATGTTGGACTCATCCGCCATGTAATTATTTCTCTGTATATGGACATAATGAACACATCTGCCATGTAGCTATCTCTATGTATGTACACATGTTGGAGACATCTGGCATAGAGCTAGCTCTCTGTATTTGGACCTGTTGAACTCATCTTCCATTTAGCTACCTCTCTGTATATGGACATGTTGGACTTATCTGCCATGTAGCTAGCTCTATGTCTATGGACATGTTGGTCTCATTAACAAAGTTGCTAGCTCTCTGTATAAGAATATGTTGGACCCTTCTGTCATGTAGCTAGCTCTCTATATATGGACATGTAGAACTAATCTGTCATGTAGCTGGCTATATTTATGTGGACATGTTGAACTTACCTGTCATGTTGCTTGCTCTCTGTTTATCGTCATTTTGGAATTATATTTCTTGTATGTAGCTCTCTGTATATGGATATGTTCAACTCATCTAACATGTAGCTAGCTCTTTGTATATGGCCATGCTGGACTTATCTTCCATGTAGCTAGCTCTATGTTTATGGACATTTTGAACTCTTCTGCCATGTAGTTAGCTCTCTGTATATTGACATGTTAGACTCATTTGTCTTGTAGCTAGCTCTCTGTATATAGGCATGTTGGAATCATCTGCCATGTAGCTAGTTCTTTGTATATGTATATGGTGAACATATCTGACATATGGATAGCTCTCTGTATATGGCCATGCTGGACTTATCTTCCATGTAGCTAGCTCTACGTTTATGAACATTTTTTGACTCTTCTGCCATGTAGCTAGCTCTCTGTATATGGACATGTTTGTCTTATCTGCAAAGTGGCTAACTCACTGTATATGAACTTGTTGGACTTATCTGTCATGTACCTAGCTCTCTGTTAATGAACATGTTGTAGTTACCAGCAATGTAGCTAGCTTTCTGTACGTGGACATGTTGAACCCATCTGCCATTTAGTAAGCTCTCTGTATATGGACATGTGGACTTATCTGCCATGTAGCTAGCTCCCTGTATATGGACATGTTGGAGTTATCTGCCATTTAGCTAGCTGCCTGTATATGGACATGTTGGACTTATCTGCCATGTAATTAGCCTTCTGTATATAGACATTTTGATCTCATCTGCCATGTAGCTATCTCTCTATACATAGACATGTTGAACTGATTCTGCCATGCAGCTAGCTCTCTGTATGTGGACATGTTTAACTCATCTGTCATGTAGTTATCTTTCTGTATATGGACATGTTGGACTCAACTGCCAATTAGCTAGCTCTCTGTATAAGGATATGTTGCATTCATCTGTTATGTATCTAGCTCTCTTTATATGGGCATGTTGGACTTTTCTGACATGTAGCTGGCTCTCTGTATATGGATGTGTTGGACTCATCTGCCATGTAGCTAGCTAGCTCTCTGTATATGATCATATTGTACTTGTCTGCCACGTAGCTAGCTCTCTGTATATGATCATATTGGAATTGACTGACATGTAGCTTTCTCTCTGAATATGCACATGTTGGACTCCTCTGCCATGTAGATATCTGTCTGTACATGGACATGTTGGACTCATCTGCCATGTTGCTAGCACTCTTTTATTGGACATGTTGGACTCATCTGCCATGTAGCTAGCTTTCTGTATATGAACATGTTGCACTCTATGTAGCTATCACTATTTATATAAACATTTTGGATTCGTCTGTCATGTAGCTAGCATTCTGCATATGAACACTTTGGACTCATTTGCCATGTAGCTATCTCTATGTATGTGGACATGTTGGACCCATCTCTCATAGGGCTAACTCTATGTATATGGACATGCTGGTCTCATTTGCAATGAATCTAGTTCTCTGTATGTGGAAATGTTGGACTCATCTGCCATGTAGCTAGCTCTCTTTTAATGAACATATTGTCGTTACCTGCCATGTAGCTAGCTCTCTGTACGTGGACATGTTGAACCCATCTGCCACGTATTTAGCTCTCTGTATATGAACATGAGGACTTAATTGCCATGTAGCTAGCTCCCTGTATATTGACATGTTGGACTTATCTGCCATGTAGCTAGTCTTCTCAGTATAGACCTTTTGATCTCATCTGCCATGTAGTTATCTCTCTGTATATGGACATGTTGGACTTATCTGCCATGTAGTTATCTTTCTGTATGTGAACATGTTGGACTCATCTGCCATGTAGCTAGCTCTCTGTATATGGACATGTTGGACTCATCTGCCCTGTCTGGCTCTCTGTATATGGACATATTGTACTCATCTACCATGTAACTACCTCTCTGTATATAGACCTGTTAAACTCATCTGCCATTTAGCTACCTCTGTGAATATGGACATTTTGGATTTATTTGCCATGTAGCTACCTATCAGTATATGGTCATATTGGACTCATCTGTCATGTAGCTAACTCTATGTATATGGACTAGTTGGTCTCATTTGAAAAGTTGCTAGCTCTCTGTATATGGATATGTTAGGCCCTTCTGTCATATAGCTAGCTCTCTGTATATGGACAGGTTGAACTCATCTGTCATGATTCTTACCCTCTGTATGTGGACATCTTGTACTTACTTGCCATGTAGCTAGCTCTCTGTATATGGACATGTTGATCTTATCTGACATGTAGCTAGCTCTATGTATATGGACATATTGGTCTCGTTTGTAATGTAGCTTGCTCTCTGTATAAGGATATGTTCGACTCATGTACCATATAGCTAGCTCTCTGTATAAGAACATGTTGGACTATTCTTCCATATACCTCGTTGGCTGTATATTGAAATGTTGGACTCATTTGCCATGTAGCTAGCTCTCTATATATGGACATATTGGTCTTATCTGCCAAGTGGCTAGCTCTCTGTATATGGGCATGTTGGACTCATCTGCCATGTAGCTTGCTGTCTGAATATTGACTTGTTAGACTAATTTGCCATGTCGATAGTTCTCTGTATATAGGCATGTGGAAATCATCTGCCATGTAGCTAGCTCTCTGCATATGGACATGTTGAACTCATCTGCTATATGGCTAACTCTTTGTATAGGGATATGTTGGACTCATCTGCCATGTAGCCAGCTCACTGTGTATTGACATGTTGGAATCATTTGCCATGTAGCTAGCTATGTCTTTATAAACAAGTTGTACTCATCTGCCACGTAGCTAGCTCTCTATATATGGACACGTTGGACTTAAGTAACATGTACTTTGCTCTATGTATATGGACATGTTGGTCTTATCTGACATGTAGCTACCTGTTTGTATATGAACATGTTGGACTCATCTGCCATGTAGATAGCTCTCTGTATATGGACATATTGTGTTCCATGTAGCTGTCACAATTTATATGAACATTTTGGATTCCTCTGTCATGTAGCTAGCTCTCTGTATATGGACATTTTGGACTCGTTTGCCATATAGCTATCTCTATGTATGTGGACATGTTGGCCACATCTGTCATAGGGCTAGCTTTATGTATATGGACATATTGGTCTCATTTGGAATGAAGCTAGTTCTCTGTATGTGGAAATGTTGGACTCATCTGCCAGGTAGCTAGCTCACTGTGCATTGACATGTTGGAATAATTTGCCATGTAGCTAGCTATCTTTTTATAAACATATTGGACTCATCGGCCATGAGGCTAGCTCTTTGTATATGGACATGTTGAACTCATCTGCCACATACTTAGCTCTCTCTATATGGACACGTTGGACTTACATACCATTAACTAGCTCTATGTATATGGACATTTTGTGCTCATCTGCCATGTCCCTAGCTCTCTGTATATGGACATGTTGGTCTTATCATCCATGTACCTAGCTCCCTGTATATTGACATATTGGACTTATCTGCCATGTAGCTAGCTATCTGTATATAGACATGCTGTAGTTACCTGCCTTGTAGCTAGCTCTCTGTACGTGGACATATTAAACTAATCTGCCATGTTTTGAGCTCTCTGTATATGATCATGATGGACTTATCTGCAATGAAGTTAGCTCCCTGTATATGGACATGTTGGACTTACCTGCCATGTAGCTAACTTTCTCTATATGGACATGTTAAAGTTTTCTGCCATATAGCTAGCTCCATGTATATGGACATGTTGCATTTACCTGCCATGTAGCTAACTTTCTCTATATGGACATGTTAAAGTTTTCTGCCATATAGCTAGCTCCATGTATATGGACATGTTGCATTTACCTGCCATGTAGCTAGCCTTCTGTATAAGGACATGTTGATCTAATCTGCCATGTATCTAGCTCTCCGTATATGGACATAGTCTACCCATCTACGATGTAGCTAGCTCTCTGTAGATAGACATGTTGGACTCATGTGCCATGTAGCTAGCTCTCTGTATATGGACCTGCTGAACTCATCTGCCATTTAACTTTCTCTCTGTATATGAACATATTGGACTCATCTGTCATGTAGCTAGCTCTGTGTATATGGATATGTTGGTCTCATTTGCAAAGTAGCTAGCTCTCTGTATAAGTATATGTTGGACCCTTCTGCCATATAGCTAGCTCTCTTTATATGAACATTTTGGACTCATTTTCCATGTATAGTTATTTCTATATATGTAAAAATGTTGGAAACGTCTCTCATAAACCTAGCTCTATGTATATAGAGATGTTGGTATCATTTGCAATTAATCTATGTCTCTGTATAAGGATATGTTGGACTCATCTGCCATGCCACTAGCTCTCTGTATATGGAAATGTTGGACTCATCTGCCATGTAGCTTCCTCACTATGTATTGACATTCTGGAATTATTTGCCATGTAGCTAGCAATCTCTTTATAAACATGTTGGACTCATCTGCTATATAGCTAGCTCTCTATATATTAGCTCTCTATATAGAGACATGTTGAACTCATCTGCCACGTAGCTAGCTATCTGTATATGGACCCCTTGGATTTATGTACCATTTAGCTAGCTCTATGTATATGAACAATTTGTCCTTGTCTGCCATGTACCTAGCTCTATGTATATGGACATGTTGGTCTTATCTGCTATGTAGCTAGCTCCCTGTATATGGACATGTTGGACTTATCTGCCATGTAACTAGCTCTTTGTCTATGGACATGTTGGACTCATCTGCCATGTAGCTAGCTCTCTTTATATGGACCTGTTGATCTCATCTGCCATTTAGCTACCTCTGTGTATATGGACATGTACTTATCTGCCATGCAGCTAGCTCTCTGTATATGGACATGTTGGACTTATCTGCCATGTAGCTAGCTCTGAGTATATGAACATATTGGACTCATCTGACATGTAGCTAGCTCTATGTATATGGACATGTTGGTCTCATTTGCAAAGTTGCTAGCTCTCTGTATAAGGATATGTTGGACCCTTCTGTCATGTAGCTAGCTCTCTGTATATGGACATGTTGAACTCATCTTTCATGTAGCTAGCTCTATGCATGTGGACATTTTGTACTTACCTGCCATGTAGCTAGCTGTGTGTATTAGTACATGTTGGACTCTTCTGCCATATACCTCGCTGGCTGTGTATTGACATGTGGGACTTATTTGCCTTGTAGCTAGCTCTCTGTTTATGGGCATGTTTTTCTTATCTGCCAAGTGGCTAGCTCTCTGTATATGGACATGTTGGACTCATCTGCCATGTAGCTCACACTGCGTATTGACTTGTTAGACTCATTTGTCATGTAGCTAACTCTTTGTATATAGGCCTGTGAGAAGCATCCTCCATGTAGTTTGCCTCTGCATATGGACAGGTTGAATTCATCTGCCATGTAATTAGCTCTCTGTATATGGAAATGTTGGACTCATCTGCCATGTAGCTCAATGTATGTATATTGACATGTTAGACTCATATGCCATGTAGCTATCACTAAGTATATTAACATTTTGGATTCGTCTGTCACGTAGCTAGCTCTTTTTATATGAACATTTTGGATTAGTCTAACATGTATTGAGCCCTCTGTATAAGGACATTTGTACATGTCTGCCATATAACTAGATCTCTGTATACGGACATATTACACTTATTGCTCATGTATCTAGCTCTCTATATGGACATGATGGAATCACCTGCAATGCAGCTAGGCTTTGTATATGAACATGTTAGACTCATCTGCCATGTAGCTAACTCTCTGTAAATGGACATATTGCACTCATCTTCCATGTAGCTACTTCTCTTTATATGGATATGTTGAACTCATCTTCCATGTAGCTTGTTCTCTGTATATGGATATGTTTGACACATCTGCCATGTAGCTAGCTCTCTGTATATGGACATGAGGGACTCGTCTGCCATGTAGCTAGCTGTCTGTATATGGACATGTTGGACCCATGTGCCATGTAGCTTGCTCTCCATATATGGGCATTTTGCCCTTGTCTGACATGTAGCATGCTCTTTGTATATGGACATCTTGGACTTCATCTTCCATGTAGCTACCTCTCTGCATATGGACATGTTGGACTAGTCTGCCATGTAGTTAACTCTCTGTATGTGGACATTTTGGACTTGTCAGACATGTAGCAAGCTCTCTGTATATGAACATGAAAGACACATCTGCCATGTAGACAGCTCTCTTTATATGGGCATGATGTACTCATCTGTTATGTAGCTTACTATTTGTATATGGACATATTGGACACATCTGCCATGTAGCTAGCCCTCTGTATATGGACATGTTGGACTCATCTTCCATATAGCTAGCTCTCTGTATATGGACATGTTGGACTCATCTTCCATGTAACTAGCTCTCTGTATATGGACATGTTGGACTCATCTTCCATGTAACTTGCTCTAGGTATATGGACATTTTGGACACATCTGCCATGTAGATAACTCTCTGTACATGGACATATTAGACTCATCTGCCATGTAGCTAGATCTCTGAATATGGCCATGTTTGTCTCATCTGCCATGTAGCTTGCTCTCTGCATATGGACATTTTGCTCTTGTCTGACATATAGCATGCTCTCTGTATATAGACATCTTGGACTCATCTGCCATGTTGCTACCTCTCTGTATATGGACATGTTGTACTCATCTGCCATGTAGCTACCTCTCTGTGTATGGATATTTTGACTTGTCAGACATGTAGCAAGCCCTCTATATATGAACATGAAGGATACATCTGCCCTGTATCTAGCTCTCTGTGTATGGACATGTTAAACTCATCTGCCATGTAGCCAGCTCTCAGTATATGGACATGATGGACTTGTCTGCCATATAGCTACCTCTCTTTATCTGGACATGTTGGACTCATCTGCTATGTACCTAGCTCTCTGTAAATGGACACTTTGGACTCCTTTGCCATTTAGCTGGCTCTCTTTATATGGATGATTGATTCACCTGGCACATAGCTAGCTCTCTGTATATGCACATGTTGGATTCATGTGCCATATAGCTAATTGTCTGTATATGGCCATGTTGGACTCATCGTCCATCTAGTAAGTTCTCTGAATATTGACCTGTTGGATACATCTGACATGTAGATAGATTTCTGTATATGTATATTTTGGTTTCTGTATATGGACATTTTGCCCTTGTCTGCTATGTAGCATGCTTTTTGTATATGAGCATCTTGGCCTCATCTTCCATGTAGCTAGCTCTCTGTATATGGACATTTTGGACTCATCTTCTATGTAGCTTTCTCTCTGTATATGGACATGTTGGATTCACTTGACATATAGCTAGCTCTCTGTATATGGACATGTTGGACTCATCTGTCAGGAAAGTAGCTTTCTGTATATGCACATGTTGGACTCATGTGCCATGTACCTAATTGTCTGTATATGGACATGTTGGACTCAATGTCCATCTAGCAAGCTCTCTGAATATTGACATGTTGGACTCATCTGCCATGTAGATAGTTTTCTGTATATTAATATTTTGGACTCCTCTGCCATATAACTTGCTCTCTGTATAAAGACTTTTTGCCCTTGTCTGGTAGGTAGCACGCTCTCTATATATGCGCATCTTGGACTCATCTACCATGTAGCAACCTCTCTGTATATGGACATGTTGCACTCATTGGTCATGTAGCTAACTCTCCATATATGGACATTTCTGACTTGTCGAACATGTAACAAGCACTTTGTATATGTACATGAAGGACATATCATCTCCCATGTAGCTAACTCCCTGTATATGGACATATTGGACTCATCTGCCTTCTAGCTTGCTTTATGTATATGGATATGTTGGATTAATCTGCCATGTAGCAAGCTCTCTGTAAATGGACATGTTGGACTCATCTGCCAGCTAGCTTCCCCTCTGTATGTGGACATATTAGATATTTCAGACATGTTGCAAACTTTTGGTGTATGTACATGAAGTACATATCTGTCATCTAATTATCTCTATGTATATGGACATTTTGGATTCCTCTGACTTGTTGCTAGCTCTGTGTATATGGATATGTTGGACTCATCTGCCATGTAGCTAGCTCTCTGTATATGAACATGATGGAATCATCTGTCATGTAGCTAGATCTCTGTGTAAGGACAGGTTGCACTCATCTGCCATGTGGCCTGCACCCTTTAAATGGACATTTTGCCCTTGTCTGACATGTAGCATGCTCTCTGTAAGAGGACATCTTAGAGTCATCTGCCATGCAGCTACCTCTCTGTATATAGACTTGTAGGATGTGTCTGACATGTGATTAGCCCTCTGTCTATGGACATTTTGGACTCATCTGCCATGTAGCTAGCTTTGTGTATATGGACATATTGGGATCATGTCAGACATGTTGCAAGCTCTTGGTATATATACATGAAGTACATATCTTCTGTGGAATTAGCTTTCTGTATATGGACATTTTGAAATCCTCTGACTTATCACTAGCTCTGTGTATATGGATATGTTGGACTCATCTGCCATGTAGCTAGCTCTCTGTTTATGGACATGTTGGAATCCTCTGCCATAAAGCTTGCTCTCTGTATATGGACATAATGGAATAATCTGTCATGTAGCGAGCTCTCCGTGTATGGACAGGTTGCACTCTTCTGCTATATGTCCTGATCCCTGTATATGGACATGTTGCTCTCATTTGCCGCATAGCCAGCTCTCTTAATATGAACATGTTGGACTCATCTGACCTGTAGCTAGCTCTCTGTATATGGATATGTTGGATTCATCTACCATGTAGCTAGCTCTCTGTATACGGATATGTTGGACACATCTGCCATGTAGAAAGCTCTCTGTATATGGACGTATTAGATTTATCTGCCATGTAGCTAGCTCTCTGTATATGGAAATGTTGGAATCCTCTGCCATAAAGCTTGCTCTCTGTATATGGACATAATGGAATCATCTGTCATGTAGCAACCTCTCCATGAATGGACAGGTTGTGATCATCTGCCATGTGGCCTGTATATGGACATGTTGGACTCATCTGCTGCGTTTCCAGCTTTCTTAATATGAACATGTTGAAATCATCTGACCTGTATATGGACATGTTGTACTCATCTTCCATGTAGAAAGCTCTCTGTATATGGACATATTGGATTCATCTGCCATGTAGCTAGCTTTCTGTATATGGACATGATGGGCTCATCTGCCATGTAGCTAGCACTCTGTATATGGACATTTTGGACCCTTCTGCCATGTAGCTTGCTCTCTATATATCGACAATTGGCCATTTTGGAGTTTTGAGACATAGAACTAGCTCTCTGTATATGGAAATATTGGACAAATCTGCCATTTAATTATCACTCTGTATATGGACATATTGGATTCATCTGCCATGTAGCAAGTTATCTGTATATGGACATGTTGGATTCATCTGCCATGTAGCTTGCTCTCTGTATATGGAAAATTTGCCCTTGTCTGACATGTAGTATGCTCTCTGTAAGAGGACATCTTAGATTCATCTACAATGCAGCTACCTCTCTGTATATGGACATGTTGGACGTGTCTGACATGTATCAAGCTCTCTGTATATGTACAGGAAGGACTCTTCTGCCATCTACCTTGCTCTCTGTATATGGGCATGTTGGACTCAAATGCCATGTGTTTAGCTCTCTGTCTATGGACATTTTGGACTCATCTGCCATGTAGCTAGCTTTGTGTGTATGGACATGTTGGGCTCATCTGCCATGTAGATAACTCTCTGTATATGGACATGTTGGAATCCTCTGCCATATAGCTTGCTCTCTGTATATGGACATGATGGAATCATCTGCCGTGTATCTTGCCTCTGTATATGGACATTTTAGAATTACCTGTCATGTAGCTAGCTCTCTGTATATGGACATTTTGGACTCATCTGCCATGTAGCTAGCTCTCTGTATATGGACATGTTGGACTCATCTGACATGTAGCTAGCTCTCTGTATATGGCCATGTTCGACTCATCTGCCATGAAGCTAGCTATCTCTATATGGACATGTTGGGATTATGTACCTTGTAGTTAACGCGCTGTATACAGACATATTGGACTTGTCTGAAATGTAGGTAGCTCTCTGTATGTGGATATGTTGGACTTATCTTCTTTGTAGCTAGTCTCTGTATATGGACACGTTGGACTTATCTGCCATGTAGCTAGCTCAATGTATATGGACATGTTGGACTCATCTGCCATGAAACTTGCTCTCTGTATATGGACATGGTGGACTTTTCTTCCATGTAGCTAGCTCTCTGTATATGGACATGTTGAACTCATCTGCCATGTAGCCAGCTCTCTGAGTTTGGAAATGTTGAACTCATCTTCCATGTAGCTTTCTCTCTTTACATGGACATGTTAGACAAATCTGCCATGGAACTAACTCTCTGTATATGAACCTGTTGGACTCATATGCCATGAAGCTACCTCTCTCTATATGGACATATTGGACTTATCTACCATATAGCTAGCTGCCATATATGCACATGTTGGACTTAACTACCATGTAGCTAGTACCCTGTATATGAAGTAGTAGGATACCTGTGCCATGTAGCTAGCTCTCTGTATATGGCCATATTGGAGTTGTGTGACATAGAACTATTTCTCTGTGTATGGACATGTTGGACACATCTGCCATTTAGAAATCTCTCTGTATATGGACATATTGGATTCATCTGCCATGTAGCGAGCTCTCTGTATATGGACATGAATTACTCCTCTGCCATGCAACTAGCTCTTTGTATAAGGACATGTATTCATCTGCCATGAAGTTAACTCTGTGTATATGGACATTTTGCCTTGTCTGACATGTAGCATGCTCTCTGTATATGGACGTGTTGGACTCGTCTGCCATGTAACTAACACTCTGTATAAGGATATTTAAAAAATATATATTTAATTGTGAATTGTGTGGTAGTCTACATGGGAGAACATTAGCTTTACATTCATTTCATCATCTATCATTTCACTGGCATATTTACCATCCTGTCCATACATCCTCACTCAACCAAAGGGTGTACCCTGCAAGCCTGCACCTCCCCCCCACAACCACCACAGTCATCAGACCCTTTCCATCTCCTGATCCCAAGTCCCCAGCCACATCATCTCTTGATGTCATCTTCTCTGCCTCCATCTCAGGCCTCACTGCTTCTCTGGGTAGGATCCCACTCTCCACTCCTCTCCATGGATGGTCCCAGGGTCCTCCACTCCTAGACTGAAAAGTTATTCACTCCCCTCCTTGCTACTAAATATCCACCTTTAGATTTCCAATCCTCACAATCAGTCCTGATAACAATCATTCACCATTACATCACAAGAGACCCATCTGCATTTCGTTTCATCAGCCCTTCCTGGAAGGCTTGACACTATTCACTGGAGACTCTACCTTCCTCCACGCCCTTTGGATCTAGGTTCACTCTTGAAAGCTTGTAAGCCAGTCATTTCTTGCCTTTGTATCCCTCCACCCATTTTGGGTAGCCAATATCCAAGTTGTCCATCCCTGTCTACCCTTTGTGTGGAGGGGGTGGGATAATTCTTGCAGCAGGGATTTGTTTCCTCTTTTGAGCTACTGCATTCATAGGTGTAAGTCATGTCCATTGAACTGTGTCAGATGATGCTTTTTTCCTCTTCTTTCTTCTTCAGGTTGAGCTCTGTTTATCCAGACATTGAAGTCCAGTCAAATGGGTATTATCTGCAAGTGTGGGTGTTCTAATGTCTATCCGGCCTCTTTTTATCGGCTTACCACCCCTCTCTCCACTCTAGACCTCTGTGGCTGTGTCATTGACTCTGAGCCCATGATTCCCCAGATGTTGCCTCACTACTGGCCAACCAGGTCTCCACCCAGGTTCACAGTAGTTTGCTGAATGATGTAGGGCTTAGCTCACCATTTCCTTGATGTTCTTCGGTCACTTCCCCTTCTGGGAGACGTGTGTGGTTGTCAATCAAAGCATATATTTCCCTTGTGTCTTAGTCTTGAAAGAGAATTTGCACTGAGAGGATCCAACCACTTGCCATGATGTCTCCTGGGCAAGCCATCTGTATGTTCTTGTGGTAACAGTCAGATTGCCCTTATTGTTTTGTATTTTTCCTGTAGGTCTTTCTTTCAAGAAGTATCTTCTGGTTTTCTAGCTGCTCCCGGCTAGTCTGCTTGTCCTTTCAAGTGGAAAAATGTCCCGTCTCTGAAGGTCTGGATGTGATTTGGGCTTCCACCTATACTCCCATGTAATGCAGAGGCTCCTCAGTAAACCTCCTTCACTGGGCACATTGTAGCCCCATTTTAGGAATTCCAATCAGTTATAGGCAGAAGACGGGCTTACAAGCTTTCTATGTTGATATTTCTGGTTATTACTTTCTCTCCCCCTCCAGTGTCTGTTTTATAATGTATTGCAAGGAAAACCATGATTCAAAAGACAGACAAGCATCTTAAGATTATTCCCCCCTTTTCCCCATTCCATCAATGTCTCAGTTTGTATTCCAGAGCCCTGTTGTTCCAAAGCTGTGCCTACATCATTTTTTTATCTCTGTCCCATTTAGCTCATTCATACCTGTCTAATTGTTCTCCCATCTGCTTTGTTCTTCGATTCCCCTCTCCCTACTTGTATATTGCCGCCCTACCAATACCCAAATTATCTTGTGTCTGTTCCCTGCCCTATACACCACCTTCCCCTCCCACCCCTATCCCTATGCCTACATCCTAGCAACCCACTAAGAATCCACTTTAGTGGATTAATATGGGTTCTTTTTCTTCGTCTTTTACATTAGTGGTCCTATGCAGTATTTTTCCTTTTGGGACTGACTAATTTCACTCAACATAATGTCCTTAAGGTTCATCCATGTTAGGAAGTGGCATGCAGCTTCCTTGTTATTTTTCAAGGTAGCATAATACTCCATTGTGTGTATGTACCACAGCTTGTTTATCCATTCTTCAGTTGATGGGCACTTTGGCTGACTCCATCTGTTTACTATTGTAAATAGGGCAGCTATGAACATTGATGTGCATATATCTTCCCGTGTTTTGGCTCCTTTGTCTTGTGGGTAAATACC
>NW_006408940.1:518969-527104 GCF_000296735.1 Chrysochloris asiatica | reverse complement strand
TTGTTCTTCCATCTTAGTGGTATTGAGAGACTTGTCTTCCAGCTCACTGATTCTTCCTTCCATCTCATCTATTCTACTCCTCTGCCCTTTCAGTGAGTTTTCTATTTCTTCCATTTTGTTGTTGATTGTTTGGACCTCTTTCTGTAGGTTTTGGATTATTACTAGTGCTGTGTCTATCTTGTTTGATTGTTCCTGTAGTGCTTTTCTGGCTTCTTCCTTATTTTTCTCAACTCCATTGTAAAGTGTTTTGAAACATTTTATAGTTATTTATCTGAATTATTTCTTAGGTATTTCCAAGGCCTGCCCTCCTTCCACCATGGAGAGAAGGTCTACTTCTGGTTCATTTGTCTCAGATATTTTATCTTTTTTTTGGACATGTGCCGATATGGACCTCTGCTTTTGCTTCTTGGACATGTTTAATGTTTATCTGTGGCCTTAATAATTAGTTAAGTATGTGGTTCGGTAACTTTTCATATTTTCTTATTGCCTCCAGGAGGATGTGATCAGGATGTGGTCTTCCCTTTTCACTCTTCTATGTGGCAGCCAAACAACTCCAGTTGGGTAGAAAACAAAGCCAAAATCAAAGGGAAAAACGGAGTTTTCTGATAGCAGAAGAGAGGCTATGTGACTGCCAAGCAACACCACTCGGGTAGAAAACAAAATCAAATGCAAAGTCAAAAACAAAAGAGATAATGAGATAATAAATGAAGCAAGACAAAAAACAAAAACAGCAAAAAAAAAAAAAAAGGACAAAAAAGGAGAAAGGATTCAGCATCAGAAAAAACAACGAGATTAAATAAGGCAATCTCTAGTCACAAACACAAAATGAGAGAGAGAAAAAAAAAAAAAAAAGTCCCTTTATAGGGTTTCTAAGGAGTAGCTGGTGGGCGCAAACCATCGACCTTGCAGTTCAAAAGGCTCTGCAGTCTGGTCCCTTAACCCACAGAGCAAAAAGAAATTATAAGAAAAAACAAAAATGTGTATTGGATTTCTAAGGAGCAGCTGGTGGGCCCGAACCTCGGACCTTGCAGCTCAGAAGGCTCTGCAGTTTGGTCCCTTAACCCGCAGAACCACAGCAGGATTGTCTTGTCACTGGTGGTAAAAACCAATTCAAAGCGTCTCCGCTTGTGCCTTGATGGCCAGGCCTGAGCCTCAGAGTTTGGGCAGAGGGCTAGCCTAGGCAGACGGGGTGTAAGGTAGCATTAGTAGATGGCGGCTGATGGCGTCCCTGTCTGAGGTCATCAAAAAATGCCTCTCTTTGTCTCCCTGTGACGTGGGCACCCGGGCTGCCCTACATCCATATAGGCAACGCCTCCCGTGGCAATGAGGCCCCCCCACCCCTCATGAAGGACTGTGCCAGTCCCTGTGGCCTTGCCGGCTCTCCAGGAGTGCCCACCCTTCGAACTGGTCTGCTCAAGCCTTTTGTTCTAAGCTCCACAGTGGCGCGGGGTGCCGTCCCAGAGAGGGAGCTGAGCACAGGTCCAAAACGCACAAAACTCCCCAGCAGCTCGACCCTTTAAAAAAGCAAGTTTACAATGTTGGGGCCAAAATTCTTATGTTTGCCCAAGGGCCGTCTGTCTACCAGGTGCCCCCCCCCCCCCCGTGAGACACTGTCCACCCACTAATGGAGCCCCTGCACCTGTGCTGTTTGGTCAGGGAAGCGTCGCCACTCGTCTCTACTCTGTAGAATTTTGATGGTTGTGAATTTATGGAGGCTTGCTTTGTGTCCTAACACATGGTCAATTCTGGAAAATGTTCCATGCGCACTGGAGAAGAATGTGTATTGTGCTGTTATTGGATAGAATGTTCTGTATACATCTATGAGGTCAAGTTGGTTGATTGTGTTGTTAAGTTCCTCTGTAGCATTGTCAAGTTTCTTTCTGGTTGTTCTATCCATTTTTGAGAGTGGTGTGTTGAAATCTCCCACTATAATTGTGGATTTATCTATTTCCTTCTTCGATTCCATTAAGGTTTGCTTCATGTATCTTCGTGCTCTCATTGGTGGCATATATATTTATTATAGTTATGTCATCTTGCTTGATTGACCCTTTAATCATGAGATAGTATCCTTCTTTGTTTCTTATGTTGGTTTTCATCTTAAAATTTATTTTGTTGGAGATTAATATGGCAACCCCTGCTTGTCTAGTGTTACAATTGGCTTGGTAAAATTTCTTCCATCCTTTAACTTTTAGTCTGCTTTTGTCTGTATATAAAGTGTGTCTCTTGCAGACAGCATATTGATGGATCTTGTTGTCTTATCCATTCTGCCACTCTTTGTCTCTTCACTGGTGCATTCAATCCATTGACATTCAGTGTAATTATCGATAAGTATGAATTGATTGCTATCATTATGTTACTTTTTTGGCGGTGCTGACCGTTCTTTTTTTCTGCTTTCTTTCTTGTGTTGGCTTTATGTCTTCTGAGTTGTTTTTGGTTGGTTTCCTCCTAGTTTCTCTGTTCGTTTGATCTCCTTGGGAATTCGTTTTTATGATATGTTGTGGAGTGTTAGCTTTCTTTGGGGTTACCTTGTAGTCTACTAACTTTTCTCTGTCTTTAGGATACTCCATTGTAACCTGTAATTTACCTGGTATCCTCACCACCTGGACTTCCATTGCTGCATTTGTCCCTTCTTTGACATTGATATATTTTTGGCCTTCAGTTGATCTCCCCATTCTTTTGATTTTGTCTTTGTAGTCTTGTTCTGTTATGAACTCCGCTATCTGTTGGGTGTGTTCCAGGTGGTGTTGCCATTCTTGTCAATCTCTGTTTGTTGTCTGTTCTTGTTGGTTCTCTGTCCACAGAACTCTCTTTTGGATGTTTTGATGTGCTGGGTTGGTTTTGATAAAATCTCTCAAATTCTGTTTATCCTGGAATGTTTTGATCGAACCATCATATTTGATTGATAGTTTTGCAGGATAGACAATTCTTGTTTGACAGTTTTTTTCTTGCAGAGCTTTGTATATGTCTCCCCATTGCCTTCTCGCTTGCATGGTTTGTTCTGAATAGTCAGAACTTAATCTTATTTGCTTGCTTTTATAAGTTATATTTCTCTTCTCCCTGGCTGCTTTTAATTTTCTTTATTTTTCTTTGATTTTTGAGAGCTTGATTATTATATGGCTTGGAGATTTTATTTTGGAGTCTATCATTTCTGGAGTACGTTTGGCTTCTTGCAAGATGTTAGGGACATTTTCTTCCAGAAATTCTTCCACGATCTCTTCCGTGGATTTCTTTGTTTCTTCTTGTTCCAGCATGCCAATAATTCTTGCATTATTCCTCTTCTTGTTATCCAGCCTGAATCTTAGACTCTCTTAAGATTGTTTTATCCTTTTAGCTGCTTGTTCTTCTACCTTGGCAGTATTGAGAGATCTGTCTTCCAGCTCACTAGTTCTGGATTCCATCTCTTCTAGTCTGCTCCTTTCCCCTTTCAGGCTAGTGTCTATTTCTGATATCTTATTATTGATCACCTGGGCATCTTTTTGCAGGCTTTGAATTGTTTCCAATGTTGTGTCAATCCTATTTGATTGTTCCTGGGGAATATTTTTTACTTCTTCCATATTTTCCTCGACCACTTTCGGATTATTTGAATTTGTTTCCATATCATTCTTATGAATTCCCTCTCAGGCATATCCAAAACCCACTCCTCCTCCTCTATAAAGCCTTTTTCTGTCTCCAGTTCATTTGCATCAGCTCCCTTCTTCTGTTTTTGGACATGCTTTGATAAAGTTGATTGTTTATTGGTCATGGTTATTGTTTATTATTATTATTATTATTATTATTAATGTGATCAGGAGATGGGCTTCCCTTTTTGTCTGTAATGCGTAGCAAATGTTGTTGGGTCTGGTGTAAGTGGTGGAGTATTATGTTGTAGCTTGTCTATATGGACACAATTGCTACTTCTTCTTATGGGACGTAGGGAGGATAATTTCCCACCTCCAGGAGGGATGTGTAGTCAACAAAATTGAAAGCAGAAGTAATTATAGATGCATGGACAGAAATCACCACATTGGAGCAAATATGTGGCTTTGCTTAACTTTTTCTGTTCCCTGTCACCGTCGACTTTCTCACACTCTCATGTGTGGGTGAGCTTCACCTGGCTGATTTTTATTGGGAACTCAAGCCAGGGCGGGGAGACTTGTGGTGGGAGGAAGTTATATGGCGTCTTGCCCTTCTGGGAGATGCCACTTTCCAAGCAGGCCGGCCCTGGCCCCACCCTCTAAACTCTGCAGTCGAAGGAGTGACCCACGGTCCCCACAGGAAAGAGTCCCAAAATATTCACTTTTCTTTATCCTTGTTGTCTCGGTTTCTAAAAAATGTGAGTCCAGGAGAGTTTATGATAGTTTAAAAGCCGTGGGACTGGTATATGAACGTTTCCTTTGTGAGATCCCACTGCTAGCTAGGAGTGGGGGAAGGGGGCTTAGCTGCAGCAACAGATGGGGGATGATGGGTGACATCGAGAAGCCGCTGCAGACTTTCTCACACTCTCCAGACTTTCTCATCCTTTCCGTGTGCGGGGATGAGCTGCACCCGGCCAATTTTTATTGGGGTCTCGAGCCAGGGTGGGGAGACTTGGGGCAGGAGGAAGTTATATAGCCTCTTGCCCTTCTGGGAGACACCGCTATCCGAATGGGCCAGCCCTGGCCCCAACCTCTAAACTCTGTTCTTGCGGGAGCGACCCGCAGTCCCCACAGGAAAGAGTCCCAAAATACGTGCTTTTCTTTATCCTTATTAGCACGAATTCTCAGAAATGTGAATCCAGGAGAGTTTATCCTAGTTTAAAAGCTGTAGAACTGGTATATTAATGTTTCCTTTGTGAGATCCCACTCGTTTTTCCCGCTGGAGCAAGTCCCTACATTTCCTGGCTGTCCTGCCATACTGGAAGTCTGTATAAGGACATTTTTGACTTGTCAGACAGGTAGCAAGCTCTCTGTATATGTATATGAAGGACACATCTGCCATGTATCTAGATCTCTCTTAATGGACGTGTTGGATTCATCTGCCATCTAGCTTACTCTCTGTATATGGACATTTTGGACTCATCTGCAATGTAACCAGCTCTGTGTATATGGACATGATGGAATCATCTGTCATGTATTGAGCTCTGTATATATGGACAGGTTGCACTCATCTGCCATGTGGCTGGCTCTCTCCATAGGGACATGTTGGACTCATCTGCCACGTAGCCAGCTCTCTGAATATGAACATGTTGGACTCATCTTACCTGTAGCTAGCAATATGTATATGGACATGTTGGACTCATCTGCCATGTAGCTAGCTCTCTGTATATGGACATTTTGGACTCATCTACCATGTAGCTAGTCTCTGTATGTGAACATGTTGGACTCATCTGCCATGTAGCTAGCTTTCTGTATATGGACATTCTGGACACATCTGCCATGTAGAAAACTCTCTCTATGTGGACATATAGGACTAATCTGCTGTGTAGTTAGCTCTTTGTATATGGAATTCTTTCCCTTGTCTGACATGTCGCAAGCTCTCTGTATATATACATGAAGTACACATCAGCCAATTAATTACCTCTCTGTATAATGGACATTTTGGACTCATCTGACATGTAGCTAACTCTGTGTATATGGACATGTTGGACTTATGTGCCATGTAAATAACTTTCTGTATATGGACATGTTGGACTCATCTTTCATGTATCTAGCTCTCTGTATTTTGACATTGTGTACTCCTCCTCCATGTAGCCTGCTTTCTGTTTATGGACATGATGATTTTATCTGCCATAGAGCCAGCTCTCTGCTTATGGACATGTTGGACTCATCCGACATGTAGCTAGCTTTCTGTATATGGACAAGTTGGACTCATCCAACATGTGGCTAGCTGTCTGTATATGGACATGTTGGACTCATCTGCCATAAAATTAGCTCTTTGTATATGGACATTTTGGACTCATCTGACATGTAGCTAGCTCTGTGTATATAGAGATGTTGGACTCATTGCCATTTACTAGTTCTCTGTTTATGAACATGTTGGAACCCTATGCCAAATAGCTTGCTCTCTGTATTTAGACATGATGGAATCATCTGTCATGTAGCGAGCTCTCCGTATATGGACATGTTGCACTCACCTGCCATGTGGCTTGCTCTCTGATTGTGTCATTGTTGGACTCATCTGTCGCATAGCCAGCTCTCTGTATACGGACATTTTGGACTCATGTGACATGTAGCTTGCTCTCTATATATGAACTTGTTGGACTCATCTGCCATGTAGATAGCTCTTTGTATGTGGACACGTTGGACTCATCTGCCATGTAGCTAGCTTTCTGTATATGGACATGCTCGACTCATCAGACACTTAGCTAGCTCTGTGTATATGGATATGAGGGATTCATCTGCCATGAAGCTACCTCTCTGTATATGGACATAATGGTCTTATATGCCATGTAGTTAGCTGCTGTATATGCACATGTTGGACTCATCTGCCATGTAGCTTGCTCTCTGTATATGGAAATGTAGGACTCCTTTGCATTTAACCTACTCTGTATATATGGACATCATAGGTTTATCTGCCATGTAGCGAGTCATCTGTATATGGACATGTTGGATTCATCTGCCATGTAGCTTGCTCTCTGTATATGGACATTTTGCCCTTATCAGACATGTAGCATGCTCTCTGAAATATGACATCTTAGAATCATCTGCCATGCAGCTACCTCTCTGTATATGAACATGTTGGACATGTCTAACATGTATGACGCTCTCTGTATATGTACAGGAAGGACTCCTCTGCCTTCTACCTAGCACTCTGTATATGGACATGTTGGACTCAAATTCCATGTGATTAGCTCTCTGTTTATGGACATTTTGGAATCATTTGCCATGGAGCTAGCCTTGTGTATATCGACATGTTGGACTCATCTTCGATGTAGATAAATTTCTGTATGTTTTCCATGTAGATAACTCTCTGTATGTGAACATGTTGGAATCCTCTGCCATGTAGATAGCTCTCTGTATATGGACATGCTGAACACATCTGACATGTACAAAGTTCACTCTTCTTGTACATATTGGACTCATCTGCCATGTAGCTATCTCTCTGTATATGGACATGATGGACTTGTCTGCCATGTAGGTAACTCTCTGTATATGGACATGCTGTACTTGTCTGCCATGTAGCCATCTCTCTGTATATGGACATTTTGGATTGCTCTGCCATGATGATTGCTCTCTGTATATGGACATTTTCCCCTGGCACAATAAACCACAGTGCAATAAAACAGCATCACACCAGGACTTCCAATCTCTTTCGCTCTATTTATCTCACTGTATTTATATAGTTAGGTAAGTAGGTAGGCAGCTAGGTAGGTAGGTATAGCTAGATATAGCTAGATATACCACTGAATCTTTTCTGACACATAGATACCCTGTACAGGTACAGAAGCATAAAGCTTCATCTTTTTCACATAGAACAGCTGGTAGTTTTCGAAGCGCTGTTGGGGTAGAGGTTACAAACCGGGCTTAAAACCTCACTGAACGTCAGCAGTTGAAAACTACCAGCTGTTTCATGCGTTAAACATGAAACTTTCGGCTTCATGAAGATGTACACACTCGGAAACCCTGCACAGAGTCTTTATGAGTCAGAAATGAATTTATGGCATATATATATACAGAGAGAGAGAGTATGAGAGCGACAGGAAAATAGATCTGGAGGGAGAGTTGGTGTGAGAGTTGGAGCGAGAGTTGGAGCGACAGCGAGATTTGCTCTCCTGGTGTGGGGATGTTGGTTATTGCACCAGACTCCAAAGCTGTTTTAATTGCAAGTCTGGCGGTTCAAATTCACCAGTTGCTCCTTGTAAACCCTGCTGTTATTGTTGTGTGCCATGAAGTCATGTAAGACCCATAGGGGCCATGTACAGGGTTTCTGAGTCTGTAAATCATTACGGGAGCAAAAAGCCTCATCTCATTCCCTTGGAGCAGCTGGTGGATTCGAACTACTGACCGTAAGGTGGTGGATTCGAGCTTCTCACCTTAGCTTCGCAGCCAGGTTCTTAACCACTACACTATTTGGGCTCCTTATAAATCCACTGCCCTACCAGAACCCCTTAGTTACCTAGCGTAAGAGCAGTTGGTCAACTTAAACTTCCAACAGTCCACTTCAATCAGAATTGCAGT
>NW_006408940.1:517093-518799 GCF_000296735.1 Chrysochloris asiatica | reverse complement strand
TTATTACGAATTTGGCTGTGAACTTCAAGGTCAGTGGTTCGAAACTACCAGCTCTTCCATGGCATAAAGATGAGGATTTCTGCTCCTGTGAATTTTTACAGCCTCGAAAAACCTGTATAGGATCTCTGTGTCGGAAACGACTCCAGGACTCATAACAACATATATATATATATATATTTATAAATAAATATCTTCAGAGACCTGGTGTGGTGCTGTGGCTTAATTCGCCAAACTGCAAAGCTGTTGGAATTGCAAAGTTAGCAGTTCAAGCTCTCCAGCTGCTCCTTGTAAATCCTTTACAGGGTCTTACATCAGAAGCCTTGGTAGCATAGAGGTTAAGAATTGGGCGTTGAATCTCCCTGGTGTCAGTAGTTCGAAACTACCTGCTGTTCTATATGAAAAGGGTGAAGCTTTCTGCCTCCGTACCTGTACAGGGTATCTATGTGTAAGAAAAGATTCAGTGGTATATCTAGCTATATCTAGCTATACCTACCTACCTACCTACCTATATAAATACAGAGAGATAAATAGAGGGAGAGAGATTGGAAGTCCTGGTGTAATGCTGTGCTTTATTGTGCTGTGGTTTATTGTGCCAGACTTGAAAGCCATTTTAACTGCAAGGTTTTCAGTTCAAGCCCATCAGATTCTCCTCGGATACCCGGTTGTTATTGTTGTGTGCCGTGTATTCATGTACGAACCATAGCGGCCATGTACTGGGTTTACGAGGTTGTAAATAATTACGGGAGAAGAAAGCCTCATCTGTCTCCGGTGTAGCGGCTGGCGGATTCAAACTGCTGAACGTAAGGTTCGCAGCCAGGTTCTTAACCACTACACTTTCTGAGCTCATTAAAAATCCACTGCCTGACCAGAGCTCCTTATTTGCCTACTGTTTATATAGGGATTTTTAAGAGGAGTTGGTGAACTTGAACTACCAACCATCCAGTTCAATTGAATTTGCAGTCTAGTACAATAAACCACAGCCACACAGCAAGATTACGAATATATATACACATATATATATATATAAGTACATATGGAACTCTATTAGGATAGTGATTACAAATCTGGCAGTGGACGTGGTCAGCGATTCGAAACTACCAGCTCTTCATTTGCAGAAACATGAGGATTTCTGCTCCAGTGGATTTTTACAGCCTCGTTAACCCTGTATAGGATCTTTATGTCAGAACCAAATCAAGGATGCACAAGATATATATGAGCTCTGGTAGCGTAGTGGTTACAAATCGGGCTGCGAACCTTAAGGTCAGTGGTTTGAAACTACCAGCTGCTCCATGGGAGAAAGATCAGGCTTTCTACTCCCGTAAAGATTTACACCCTCGGAAACCCTGTACAGGGTCGCTATGGATCGTAACCGACTCTACGGCACTTAACCACAACAATATATATATATTAAGATTTAGGTTTAGGTTTACATTTATGTTTATAAATATATATATTCAGAGTCCTGTTATGTCACTGTGGGTTAATTTGCCAGACAGCAAAGCTGTTTGAACTGCAAAGTTGGCGGTTCAAGCTCACCAGATGCTCCTCATAAACCCTATACAGGGTCTTACATAAGAAGCTCTGTTCGGGTAGAGGTTACAAATTGGACTTAAAACCTCATTGAGGGTCAGCAGTTGGAAACTACCAGCTGTTTCTTGTGTTAAACATGAAGCTTTCAGCTTAATAAAGATGTACACACTCAGAAA
>NW_006408940.1:513538-516159 GCF_000296735.1 Chrysochloris asiatica | reverse complement strand
ATATTCAGAGACCTGTTGTTGTGCTGTGGCTTAATTCATCAAACTTCAAAGCTGTTGGAATTGCAAAGTTGGCAGTTCAAGCTCACCAGGTGATCAAAGGGAATGAGATGAGGCTTTCTGTTCCCTTAATGATAAACCCTCTACAGAGTCTTACATAAGAAGCTCTGGTAGAGTAGACGTTAAGAATCGGGCTTCAAATCTCCCTGGGTGTCAGTAGTTCGAAACTACCAGCTGTTCTATGTGAAAAAGATGAAGCTTTCTGCTTTCGTACCTGTACAGGTTATCTATGTGTAAGAAACTATTCAGTGGTATATCTAGCTATATCTACCTACCTACCTACCTACCTATATAAATACAGAGAGATAAATAGAGGGAGAGAGATTGGAAGTCTTGGTGTAATGCTGTGCTTTATTGCACTGTGGTTTATTGTGCCAGGCTTGAAAGCAGTTTTAATGGTAAGGTTTTCAGTTCAAGCTCACCAGATGCTCCTCAGATACCCGGTTGTTATTGTTGTGTGCCGTGTAGTCATGTACGAACCTTAGCAGCCCTGTACTGGGTTTATGAGGTTGTAAATCATTATGGGAGAAGAAAGCCTCTTCTGTCTCTGGTGTAGCGGCTGGTGGATTCAAACTGCTGAATGTAAGGTTCACAACCAGGTTCTTAACCACTACACTATCTGAGCTCATTATAAATCCACTTCCCTTCCAGAGCTCCTTATGTACCTACTGTTTATATAGGGTTTTCTAGGAACAGTTGGTGAACTTGAACTATCAAACCATACAGTTCAATCAGATTTGCAGTCTAGTACAATAAACCAAAGCCACACAGCAAGACTATGAATGTATATATATATATATATATACACACACACATATGGAGCTCTGTTAGCATAGTGATGACGAATCCGGCAGTGGACGTCACGGTCAGCGGTTCTAAACTACCAGCATTCCAAAAAGACACTCCTATTCACTCAAACGCTGGTCTGGAAAAGGTGGAGGGGTCATAACTACCTGGCCATGGCAGATCTGCGGCAGAAAGTTCAAGAAAGGAGACAGGCGGTGTCACTGTAAACAAGCAGTGTCCAAAGGGGTCTCAACTGTCAGTGTCTCTTTATTAATAAACTCCACAGTAATTTCCAGGAGAGCAGATTAGTTTTAATAGTTTATTTGGTACACAATGAGCACATTTGTACACAAAGGAACAGAGTACCTTTACTTAGATGGAGTCGTTTTACAACGTGGCGAGGAAAAGTCTCAGAGTTTTCAAGCTGGCTCTTCCCTTCTCCAAAGATAAAAAAAAGCACGGTGCTGAGAAAAACAATCATATAAATAAAAGCATATAATACAGTGTATAGCGTAGTGGTTACGAATCGGGCTGCGAACCTTAAAGTCAGCAGTTCGAAACTACCAGCCGCTCTGCGGGAGAAAGATGAAGCTTTCTACTCCCGTAAGGATTTACACCCTCGGAAACCCTGTACAGGGTCGCTATGGGTCGGAACCGACTCGACGGCACTAAACAACAACAACAACAACATTCATTTTATACACCAATAAAATATGGAAATAAGCAGTTTTATAAAACCAGAAGGGTTTTGTTTTCTGGGCCAACTTTCTGTTTGATTAATGAGTCATCTGAAACTTTCATTACAGAACCTGAGTAAGAATGACGCTCCTTCGGAAGCCTCTGCACATGTAGAGGACTGGCGGCCGGCTTCATGAAGGGCTCAGTTTAACACGTCCTCTCTTTCCTGTAAGAACCCCAGTCCACTGCCATTGGGTCCATGCCTACAGGACAGGGTACCTAGGCCCCACGGGACGTCCAAGGCTGTAACTCTCATGGAAGCAGATTGCCTTATCTGTTTCCCACTGAGTGGTTGGTGGGTTCCCACTGCCCACCTTGCCGGCTAGCAGTGGAGCTCTTTCAACCACTGCGCCAACTTACACCAAGCCCAGAAAGACACGTTCTCTAACAATACAAGAATGTATCATTAACAATCTACTTCCCACAAACAATAAAACACTGGCTAGGTGGCAGAGGGTTGCCAAGGACATTCTAGAGAAGGAGCAAGCAGCGGCATTAATATTCAAAAGTGACAATTTCCACTTAGAAAACAACAACAAAAATCACATAACAAGACAATACACTCAAAGCCAACAGGGTCATGGAAGCACAAGCCCTTGTGGAATCTGGTAGAACAAGTTGCTCCAAGAATACAATGGGCCTTTTTATTACATGGATCTCTTCATCCTTGGCATTTTATACAAATAAAAGCAAACCAGAGAGAGAGAGAGACAGTCAAACATTACAGGAGTAACAGTACCCAATCTAAACTCTATCAGAGAGATGCACAAGATCTAAAAGGCACGTTGAGGGAAGTAAAAGGCATTATTTAACAGGAAAACAAAAGCAAGGCCAGCAGAGGGGAAGAAGGAAATGGTGTGGAGACTTTGCCTCTTTTGTTTAATTCTACGGAAGAGCAACAGACCCCTCTGGTGGACAAAAGAGATCACTACCTCAGTGTAGCCAGAGTGCTCCTTGGAGGCCAAGATGGGTCTCGCATACTTGGGACATATTGTCAGGAGGGACCAGTCCCTGGAGAAGGATATCATGTTTGGTAAAGT
>NW_006408940.1:498009-511402 GCF_000296735.1 Chrysochloris asiatica | reverse complement strand
AGTCTATTTTATCCAGTAATCTACCTGACTTTCCCACCACCTGGATCTCTGTGTTTACCTTTTTTCACATTGTAATTGTTTTGATCATAGACTGACCTCCCAGAACATCTGTTCTTATCATTTTATTCAGTTCTTGACTCTTTCATTTGTCGACTGAGTTCAGGTTGATACTGCCATGTATGTCATTCTGTAGTTAGATACCATGTTTTAAAATATTTCGACATGTATTGCCAATTCATGGAGTCCTAGTGTGGTGCTGTAGGATAAGCACTGAACTGCTAGTCACACGGTTGGAAGTTCAGACCCACCAGCCACTCCACAGAAACCCTCTAAAGAGCTTCCATGTATGAGTCGGAACAGAAACGATGGGAATGAACACCACCAGTCCAACTATAATGAGGGCTCAGGAGAGCACATGACTCTGGGGTCTCCTTAGACAATGGAGCTCCAGAAGTAACACTTCCATCCTGTCACTCCCAGCCATGTTAAATAGTCAATCATTCAATGGAAACAGGTTGCTTACTTTCATTGTAAAGTACCAATTTCCAATTTGGAGGAGTGCAGTGGCTCTGTAGATGAGCACTGGACTGCAAACTACAGGGCAGTTCAAGCCCGCCAGCTGCTCTGCAGGTGAAAGATGAAGCTTTTCTGCTGCAGCAAATATTTACAGCCTCAGAAACCCTATGCAGGGTCACTGTGATCCAGAACTGACTCCACGGCACTTAAAGCAAACATTGTCTATTTTAACACAGTGCCATTCCAGGACGTTTTCCAATATGTGAAGAAAATCTCGACATTTTCTCAAAATAGAATATTTCTCAAAATCATTTTTATTTCTAATATGTGGGTGCATTTTAGGATAAGAGAGAAGCAGCAACAAATGTTTGTACTGTAAAATTAGAGTTTCCAATTTCCAAGAGGCAATTTTGATTATTTTTAGGTTTCTTTTTCCCCTCTACTTAATGAGCACCAGGCTCTCAAAAAGAAGAAAAAATCCACAATCTCACTAGGTTAGGTCTTGTCAGTAATCAAAAAGGAAATTGTAATCAGGCATTTCTGGGTCCCAAGTGTAACAATCCCATAAGAATATATTTACCCAAGAAAAAGACTAAATATAAACACAGCCTTTGATTTACAGAATCTTTGGGAAGAAGTGAAAAGGAGCCTAGGAAACAGTTTCAGCGGGGAGGTAGAAGGCACTAACACTTGGGTATGGAAAAGAAAACAAAACACAGGAGTTGGAAAGGAAGGTATTGGCCTCACACTGGGGAGGGCTGGATAGAGGGCCCTAGGAAGGAAAATGCGTCTCCTCGTGAGGATAGCCCACTACGGCAGCTCAGCTCAGACTCACCAGCTTGGAATTCCCCATCCCGAACACTGTTAACCATGAGCCTGTCATTCCAACACCCCAAGTTTTCACAAGTGGGTTCTCTAAACCAGACCACCAACTTCACCCTTATCTTATGATAACATTCTGGGATGTCCTGCAGGGAGAGCTGATACTTTCACTTTGTGTCAAGCAGAACACATTCAGGGGTGATACTTGTTTCAGGTCTCAAAAGCGATCAATTTCAATACTATTAGAATGCCTGTAGCAGCCCTTTGGAATGTAAACACCAACTTTTCATTGTAAGTGATGCCAAGTAGGTGCCATCCCTGAAATACATTTTCCTGAAAGGTACCTCAGGGGCCAGCATGCTGTCTTCAGGAGAAGAAAATGTCAACAGGTCCTCTGTTCACTCAAGATTTCAAGACACAACAGGTGGTAGAGCCCCAAAGATTTGAAAGGGCTTTTTCATGCAGATGAAACTCTTAGAGGCCATCTGGTGTGGTAGAATTAACACAGGACTGTGAACCACAAGGTCTACAATTTAAATCCACCCACCAGCTGCTCCTCAGAAACCCATACAGGGTCACTATGAGCCAGAACTAACTCAGCGGCATTAACAACAAACTTTGAGAGGGAACTGAAAATTAAATTTTAACCACTACTAGCTTAAGATTGGACTTTCAGAAGAAAGTTGTTCTGTCCTTACCACCAAACACTGGCCTGACGAAATCTCATCTGAAGATGGTTGACCTAGAGTCCATCCCCTAGATATGACCCTAAACCTCTCTTGCTCACCACCACCATTTGTAAGGATTCCAACAAACATCCACACCAATGAAAGACCAGGCGCAGGGCTGGTGTGGCCTCCCACGTGTGTGTCCCACTGCACCCTCACTTGGGCGGAGAGCAGACTCCTGTCTTTGGTGAGCACGACACACTGTCCCCTTTACACACATCACCAAATCAGCTGCACGGCCAGGCTGAGTCTACAAGAGAGTGTGTGGATTCTCCACAGGCTGAAACTCCCTCACCTACAAGTCCCCCTCCTGAGCCTTCACAGCAAGGTCTGTGTCAAGCAGTCACTGTGTGGAAGGCATCGGCATCGTGACCAAGTCCGGGCCACCAAACAGCATACTCCAGAGTCCTGAGATGCCTGCCCCTCCCCAATCAGTGCTAGGGGACACACACAGAAATGAAGGCTTCCCTCACCTCTACTGATCCCCACTCTGGACTTCAGGTTCTGGGCCATGGGAGCTCTGGATGCAGAGATGGCTTCCCCTGGGACAGTGAGATGCTGCATGCCAAAGAGAGAGGTCCATGCTCTCCAGCTTTCAATCTAGCATGTTCTGGTTCACAGAGCTGGTCAAACAAAGGTCAGGGAGAGAAGAGTTAGTTTCTGAGGAGCCAACATCCTAGGCCTGGCAGCAACCTAAGAAAATGGTGACTAGAGTGGAGACAAGGGGGGCAGGGTATTGGTGGGACCCCCCTCAGCAGTGATTTTGGCTCTGTGGCCTCTTTAGAGAATGCTAGTGTGTACTGATTCTCAGTGCGGTAATATCAGCAAGTGCAAATGTCTCTAAAGGACCATACAATAAAGGCGTTCGGCTTGTCAGGACAAATGGCTTCTGCTCAACTACTCAACTCTCCTGGCATCACCAAAGCAGCCACGTACAGAATGGGAGTAAGGGGACCTGGTGAGTTACAATACAACTGAATTTACAAAATCAGCTGGCGGGCCCTAGGTGATCGACAGAGCTGCCCTGTCAACAAGAAAATCTGAGCACAAACCTTGGTGGCAAAAACAAGATATTCCATGAAGGCAGAGAGCTTTATTCAGATATGTCCTCAGAATCTCCCCTGGATATTCCAGAATCACCTAGACCTTTGTGAGTTAAACTAAGGACTTTTCCCTCCAACTGCCTCAGTAATATCAAACATCAACAATTCCAAATACAGCTCTGTATCACCTAAAACCAGGGGCAGGCAGAAGTCAGCAAATCGGCTCTGAGGTCACTTCTAATGAGGCAATGTCCTAGTCAAACCCACAAGTGTGCCCCTTTCTGCCAGCTCATTCTTTCCTTCCACAACCAAAAGATTCTTACCATTGGAAATCCTAATAATTTAAACAAAACAGAAACTTCGCCAATAACAGATCTGCAAACCAGGCTCAGCACCATTGGAGATACTGACATGGCACGCTCAAAAATGGGACACTGATGGGTTTGGTTTCAGTAAGGTCCGCTTCCAAGAGAAGAGAAAGCTCCAAAACTACAGATTTCACAGTTGCATGAGATTGCCCATCGACACTTTCACCATAACAACTGTTGTTTGTTGTTAAGTGCCATCAAGTCGATTCTGACTCATAGCAACCCTGCACAGGGTTTCCAAGAAGCAGCAGGTGGATTTGAACCGCTGACCTTGTGGTTCGCAGTCCCGTGCTGATCCTACAGAGCCACCCAGGAAGTCAACAAACTAGACTGAGTATACTATATAATAATGGTTTCTTAAATGACTGAGGAACTGACCATTCTTTTTATAGACCACCAGGAGTTCTGACATAGACAATAACTACAGAGAACTTCTCCCAATGCAGAGATTCAGATGACTGGATTCTACATATTGAGTTCAGGATGCAGACTGCAAGTTGATTTGAATTAAATCTGTTTTAAAACAACAAAACAAAACCCTTTGCTTCTTTATCCTGACAGACAAGTGCAGTCAAAAGCTGTGCTCTAGGACTTCAGCATGTTGAATTTGACCCTGCACTGCACAATGAGCAGGCTTTCAGAGAAGCCTGCTGTCTTCGGTGCCTCCCTGACGAGGCAGGGAATGTTTCTGAAGAACTGAAGAAAAAGCGATTCAAAGTGAAGGCAGGCAGGGCAAGGAGAGGGAGAGGATGCAGGAAGGGGTGAGGACACGGCACAGGGACCTCAGGGAACACACACAGATGGAGGGCTGGACAGAAGACCATGTCTACTGGTGTCAAGACACTTCCAACTCATCTACAGACCTCACAGGAGACAGGAGAACTACTCCACAGGGTTTCCAAGACCATGAACCTTTACGAAGGCAGACAGCCTTGTCTTTCTCAATTAGAGCCAAGTGGTAGGTTTGAACTGCCCACCTTGTAATTAGCAGCCCAACGCCTCACACACAGCACCACCAGGTGCCCTGGACAGAAGATCGTTCCATGCAGTGTCATGTGTATACCTAAGTCACTCTAAAGATGCATACCCTAACTAAAAGCAGTTGGCTCTAAGCTAAGCAACTGACAGACTGATGTAAATGGGTCCAAACAAGGTCAGGACAGAGTTGTGGTGCCACCGCTTTGCCTCAGCCTCTTTACTAGGGCTGGATGCCATGGGACCTGCTGGAGGCAGGAAACCCTTCGAGTCATCTACCTCCCAGTCATCACTGCAACAAAACCCCAGCAAGTGAGAGGGTTCTCCTAGAGGTGATGGCAAGGACTAATGAATTCTTCAGTTGTATACAGACACAAGATCCTTCTCACTCAGGAAAATGACATTCTCAGGAACCAATGAAAACCAAAGTCAGGATATGACTTTGGTCCATTACCAATCAATGTGGGTTTGAATAATCTAGGTAATCGTAATAGATCTGTACATCGCACAGACTAGGTCAAAACCTCAGGCTGAGCCTGCTCTCTCTACTCCCTGAATACCAAAATAGCCCCCACCTTGTGCTGAGCATCCCACTTTCAGGGAGCTCAAGGGTGGCTCCTGTACCGCCTTCCAGGCTAACACCGGGACTTGAAAAGGAGGTCACGATGTCCAGTGAAACAGATGTTGACAAGGGCTAGATATTAGAGACTCACTACACCAGTTTCACTGAATGAGTGCTACATGGGGTCCACGGACACCACGCCCTCTCTCACAGTGAAATGACGACAAAAGCCTACCGCTTCCCAAGTTGGCTCCAGTGATGAAGACCACCTTGCCGGTGAAGTCTCGGCCCTGGAGAATTTCCATGGAGGTGGTGCTGCCATTCTATCTCTGCCGCGTGATTGGCTTGGTCGGATTATCATCCACCGTAAACACCAGACATGGATTCAAATACATGGTTCTTTTATTGATGTGGCTGCAGAGGAAAGGAGGAAGCATTTGACACAGACACACCGAACTGTAGGGCAACCTCCCTGATTAGGGAAACCCCCTTGCATGGGTACCAGAAGGCTTATTCTTAACCCTCGTTGGGGACTGGGCCCCTGTAGTGGATCTTCTAACCTCCAGTCTTCCTGTCTGGAAAGACAGGCATCAAAGCCTTTTCTTTACCATTATCTATAAAATTCACTCTGATCTAGACAAGAACCATTGTCTTGTAGCTTTAGAGCTCAGAAAAGACTTGTTAAGAAGACATTTTCAAATTCACACAAATGTGGCAGAAGATCTACAACCGCTCTTTACGCAGCTTCCCAGTTCCATTGGTGAGCGTATTACTACTATCATTTTTTAAATCACAAGGAAAAGCAAGAGTATCAATGATAGTTTCTACAGAGACACTTACTCAACAAAAAAACACTTGTCCGTTCTCATCAGTTTCTTGTTCCTATCCATACGGCAAGTCTGAAACGCAGCACAGAGCGACAAGTCGAGGTGTGGCAGAGACAATGGAAGCCCCCACCTCTTGCCTCCCAGGTGTGAGGGAGAGCCCTGGCTAGCCTATCCCACTAGACCAAGAACTATGACACTCTGAGGTCATGTGATCAATGGGTGCCCCCAACTGGACCACACATTTAGGCTGCTTACTTGGTCTTCAAAGCATCCACCCAGCTCCTGCTTCTCCTGGGAACCCTTCTGGTTGCTCCAATCGTGGGAACTGACCCTGGAGGAGCTCATAGAAGGGGTCTGACTGGAACGCAGACACCCAGCACCTCATCCTATGCTGACTTGTGGCATCTCTAAGAGAGGCAACGTTAGTCAACAGATTCCTGGTTTTCAAGTTTACATCCTGTCTCTCCAGTAGACCCTGGGGTCCCTGAGATCAGAGAGTTGCATGATTTCTGTTCCATGCATTTCCCACTTGCAAATAAAAGCCACCAGAGGGTATGAGATCTTTATGGAACCCCATAAAATACTGACATCTTTAATTCCATGATAGGAACCAAGAACACTTTTAGAGACGGACTATTTGAAAACCTAATATACCAGGCAGGAATCCAGGACCCTGATCATTTTAATACTTTTTCAAAATCCAGTAAGAAATCCTACTCATTCCAGCTCAACATCTCATCACCATCTTCTGCTGAATCCTATAAGCCCCTCCAAACAGGAGTCCATTCCTTTATGGTCTCCACAGAGAGCTGTCCCGCAATGGCGCGGAGACTCGCTTCCTGCCTGGTTAATGCTTTAAGAACAAGCCGCTGTGTGCTGTGATGAAAGTAACATACAAACCTCCTGCAACTCGTTTTCTTTTTCCAGTTTTCGAATGTTCCCACTGAGTCTTCTCCTCAGTGTGACTGTTTAATAAAACAAACTACAAAACAATAATTAGCTATAGGCACACTTCTACTTTGGTAACAGTGCAAAGAACAGAATTCCAGAACACATAGCGGTGCTCACGCATAGTCTGTACAGAGACCAAGAGGCAGTTATCTGAACAGAACAAGACAATGCCTGGTTTAAAATCAGGAAACCTGGGTCAGGGTTGTAGCCCGCCCAGAACTTATTCAGTCTTTATGCTGGGCGGATAACCTGAGAAGCCATACTACAAAGAACATCAGGGTTGGAGGAAGGCTCATTGACAATCTGTGATATGCAGAGGACACCACCTTGCTTGATAAAAACAAAGAGGTTTTTGCTCGGGGTACTTAATGATGAAAATCAAAGACTCCAGCCTTCAGTCTGGATTACACCTCAACATATAAAAAAACAAAAGTCCTCACTATTGGACCTTTGTATAATATCATGACACAGGGAGAAAAGACTGAGGCTGTCAAGGATTTCAATTTACGTGGGTCCACAGTCTAGGGAACCAGCATTCAAGAAACAAAACAACACACTCCATTGGGCAAATATATTACAAAAGATCTTGTTAAAAGCAAAGAGGTCACTTTGAAGACAGAGGTGTATTTAACCCAAGCCTCACATGCATGTGAAAGCAGGACAATGAATAAAGACATGCACAGGACCACAAGGTCAGTTTGAACCACAAGGTCTGAAGTTCAAAGTCACCAGCCACTCCTCAGAAACCATATGAAGGGTCTCTGTGAGTCGGAACCGACTCAACAGCACATAACAACAACAAGAAGAATCAATGCATGTGAATTATGGTGTTGCCAGAAGAGCTGACAAATCTGTCTTGGAAGAAGTACAGTCAGAATGCTGCTTTGAATCTAGGATGGCAAAACTGCATCTCAAATATGCTGGGCATGTTATCAGTCAGGAACAGTCCCTGGAGAAGGACATCGTGCTTGGTACAGGGTCAGTGAGAAGGAAGACGACTCTTTTTCAGGGACCCAGTGGCTGCAAGAATGAACTCAAACATAGCAAGCACTGTGAGGGCAGCACAGGGACTTGATGGCACATGACAACAACAACAAACTCTAGAAAGTACTCCATTGTATTAAATGTTTTCCCTTCCTGATTTTACTATCACCTAAAGGAGCTCTGGTAGCATAGTGGTTATGAATCAGGCTGCTAATCTCACGGTCAGCAGTTTGAAACAACCAGCTGTTCCGCGGGAGAAAGATAAAGCTTTCTGCTCCTGTAAAGATTGACAGCCTCGGAAACCCTATGCAGGGTTGCTATGAGTCAGAACCGACTCCACGGCACACAGCAACAACAACAAAGGGATCAAAGCCATTTGAACTGCAAGGTCAGTATTTCAAGCTCACCAGCTGCTCCTTGGAAACCCTATACAGGGTCACTGTGGGTCAGAATCAAATTGACGGCACTTCACAACAACAACAACAAAGTAATAATGCCACCACATGTCTGTCAATTTGTTGTCCTGTGGTGGCTTGTGAGGTTCTGTGATTCTGGAAGCTATGCCAGCAGGGTCACCATGTAAATACCAGCAGGGTCACCCATGGTGGACAGGTTTCAGATGAGCTTATAGACAAAGAAGGAGTGACAAACTACTTCCAAATATTTAGTCACTGAAAACCTTGATTAGCACAGAAACAGTCAGATATAGTGCCAGAAAATGAGCCCCTGAGGTTGGAAGGCACTCAAAATGCGACTGGGGAAGAGCTGCCTCCTCAAAGTAGAGTTGACCATGATGACGTGAATGGAGTAAAGCCTGAGGGAGAAAAGCCCATGGGACCTCCATTTGCTAATGGGGCACAACTCAAAACCAAGAGAAACAGCTATAAGACCCCCAGTGAGATGGATTGACCAAGTGGCAGCATCAATGGTCTCAAACGTGGCAACAGTAGTGAGGCTGGCCCAGGATAGAGCAGTGTTTCGTTCTGCTGTGTATAAGGTCGCTATGGGTCGGTACCAACTCAATGGCACTTAACAATAACAACAACAAAGGAGTCCTAAGGAGCTCTGGTAATATACTGGTTATAAGTCGGGCTGCTAATCCCAAGGTCAGCAGTTCGAAACTACCAGCTGTTCCATGAAAGAAAGATGAGGCATTCTGTTCCCATAGAGATTTACTGCCTCAGAAACCCTACATAGGGTCGCTATGAGTCGGAACCCATAGAACCCACTCCATGGCACATAACCACCAACCAAAGGAGTCCTAGTGTGGCACTGTGGGATAATGCACTGGACTACAAAATTGGTCTGAGCCACCAGGTCAGCGGGTTAAGCTCACCAGCCACTCCTCGAAAACCCTATACAGGGTTGTTATGGGTCAGAACCAACTCAATGACACTTAACAACTACAACAAAAGCAGTAAAGCCAGACATTCGAGAAGAAATATCCAAAACCAAATCATTTCTGCTCCCTTCAGAGGTGTAATTCCCTGAGTTGTAAGGAAATGAAATCCTGTGAAACTCTCCCCAAGAAAGCCTAACACTATAAGCTAGTGGAGCGGGAGGAGGAACCAAAGAAAAGAAGGGGAGACCAAGAGGAAAGGGGGGTAGGAGAAGAGGGACAGGAGAGGGAAGAAGAGGTCTCGATCTCCCAAGAGTCTCCCATCCATATAGGATTCCCACACAGGCCTCTGGTTGGGGTTGGAGGAGACCCTGTGGTCTCACACATCACAGGGCCTGAGCCACCCATGTCCCACGAATGTCTGCCAGGACCTTTCTCCAGGGAGCTCCCCATGTCCTCAAGCCTACCTTGGTCACTCCTGCCACAGGGATTCAACCCTGGCTGTGCCCTCCACCCTTCCTAGTCTGCCAATTCTGACTCAGAGGGATCCTGTGTAGGGTCTTCTTGAAGCGGCTGGTAGGCTTGAAGTGCCGACCATGCAGTTGGCAGTTCAGTGCATATGTGACAGAGCCGCATCTTTAAAATACCTGCTCTCCTGCACAGGGACAAAAGGGTCCAGGCATCCCTAAGCCCAACCTCCTCAAAGAAGCAGATAACCAGGGAAAGACTTCCTTCCAAATCCGTCCTTAGGGGCACAGTCGGCCCCAGGGGAAAAGCTGGGCTTCACTGAAGTGTAGAGGGTAATGTGCTGATTGAAGACTGAAGAGCTCAGCCATTCTGCTTCCCAGCTGCCCACCCTCCCTATGCCTCATTTTCCTCATCAGTAGAACGGATTGACACCTGTTGTTGTTAGGCGTCCTCTCATTGTGACTCATTGTGCTGTTTGACAGCACTGTTCGCCAAGATTTCCTATGCAGTCATCTTTGGGGGGGGGGCAAATCCCCAGGTTTTGTCTCCCATGGAGCCTCTGGTGACTGAGAGGTTAGAACCACTGACCTTCCTGCACCACTGCATCACCAGGACTCTGTGGTAATACCTCCTGGGCTTCTAGAGAGCAGTGCAGAAGCTCACATGTCTGAAGACTTCAGAACTGGGCCTTTCATAGAAACATATTTTCTTCACATAAAATCCTTACAGGTAAAAATTATAAAGTGTTCTTTTTCATTGTCACCAAAAATGACATGTTTTAACAAAGAGTAAATGACCACCTCCTCCCCCAAAGAGCCACCCTTCCTTAAATATAAGCCTTCTTTTAAGTTTTTCTTTCAATCAACTTTTTGTCATCTACAGAAATCATTACTAGTGACTTAATGTAAACCACATGGAATCCAAAGGATAGTTTTACTCTATTATATGAACTTCACTTTCAGGCATGCACTTCCAAGACTTTTGTTTCTGAAGAAGTTTCTTTAAATGAACAGGCACGCTGGAGCTCTCAGTGGGGAAGAGCTCCTGACAGGGAAGTCTAGTTTACAAGGCCATAGATGAACTGATGTATTTGTATCATGAGATATAAGAATGAAAAACAGATCTGTGTTGGAAGAAGTTTAGCCACAGAGCTCCTTTGAAGCCAGAATGGCCAGACTTGGTCTCTCATACTTCAGAAATATTATCAGGAGGGACAGTACCTAGAGAAAGACATCGTGCTTCGTGAAGTGGCGGGTCAGCAAAAAAGAAAGACCACTGAGCAATGGGCTCAAGCGTACCAACGATGTTGAAGATGGTACAGGACCAGTCAGGTTTCATTCTGTTGTGCAAAGGGTCTCTATGGGTCGGTTCTTACACGATGACACCTAACAACAACAGCCCTCCTGTGGCGGCCAAGAGGCCTACGCTGAGAAGAAAAGGGAGGGTGGAAAGGATAGAGGGCCTTGGTGTTCCCCACCTCATCTTCCACAGAGGGCCACTGGAGGGGGCTGCAGGGAGCCAAGAAAGGGCTGGCCAGCTCTCTGGCTGCAGGTCTGCCCTCAGTGGCCCCCTTCATTGATAAGCCCCCAGAGTCAGGAATGGTTGCTTCTGCTTGGGACACACAGGCCCAAATCCGAGTAGTTCCCAGCACCCTCACACCCTCGGGGGCCCACAGCCCTGGGTAGTGTCCTCCGCCTTGCCCCCACCCACTCGACACTTACTGAAGCACATTCCCCGCGTTATCCATGGCGAGATGACTCAGGCTAACAACAACCCCACCTACACTGGGTGTGCGGACCCGCTGCCAAGTCAAACCTCCCGGGCAGCCACAGTAGGTGCGCCAATGTCTTGCCATTGGTTTGGCTGTCGAAAGGCTGGCCAATTGCCTGAACCGTTGCCGAGAGACCAAGTCCCGCCTCTCTCTCTTGCGTTACAGCTCCTCCCACTTCCTGGAACTCCAGGATTAGCCAAAAGCTCCAGGTGGGCAGAGAGACGAAGGGCGTTAAGTACTGTCAGGCGTGGCTAGTAATTTTACTTTGGGTTATTTTGGCATTTTATATTCTTCTGGTTTACCTGACTAACTCGAGCTACCTGAGTCGGAAAAAATGTGCCTTGGCAGTTGACTCCTGAAAATCGCACCTCTTTGATCCCTTTCAGGAACTAGAGTCATAATGACTGGTTCAAAGAAAGAAAAGAATCCCGTTTGTAGGGTGGAAGCTATCGTTTAAATATATAGATGTTGTTCAAGTGCAGTGGAGTGGATTCTCATAGCGACCTTGTACAGGGTTTCTAGAGAGTGGCTGATGGGTTTGAACCTCTGACCTTTTGATTCTGAGACCAGTGCTTATCCTACAGCACCACACCAGGAGTCCCCAGGGGTAATTGTGGGTCTATGGTGTGGTGCTATAGGATAAACACTGGACTGTGAACCACAAGGTGGGGAGTTCAAATCCACTGGCTGCCCCTTGTAAACCTTACATACGAAAGACCGCTGAGTCCTGACTGACAAGATGGCATTTAACAACATAGTTTAGGAGAAAAACAGCCCAGACCAAGAGGGTCAGTCACTTCCCCATTTTCTCCACTGTATTAAAAGAACTAAAATGCTAAAATCAATGAAATCTTAGTCCCAGGCCCCAAAAACTATGGCAAAGAGTTTGAGTGTACCCTTAGGGCACACAGTATGTCTAATGCCTGTGATTCAAAGTCCCAAAGAAGAACAGAAATGGTTTTTGGCTTAGTAATTTGATTATATCTTGAGTCCATGTCTTGGGTCACCTTACAAGGATACACCAGTAGTTAACTATACACAATATATGAGGGTGATGGATTTGCTCTGTTGTGGACTTTAATTCTTGATGAACATATCTGAAAGACTATGTGGGTGTCCTACAATCATCTGATAAAACAGAAGTGTTTGGACTGCCAGCAGGAAAATTTAACATCTTTTGTTGGACTAGGGAGTTCTGAAGATCAAATTCTCAAGCAATCATAAAATCAAAAATAAACATTTGTAGAGGTGTCCAGATGTCTAGGATGATGTAATATGCTGACTCTCCCTACCTAGCAGTGAGTTGGAATAGTTACTCTTAGCCTTCTCCTTTGTCTTTCTACCTCTTGGTCTTTAATAACTTCCCACTCTACTGCTCAGGGTTTTGACAATGGCAAGTAAAATATAAAGAACTCTTTATGTGATTACTTCCTTTTGGGACAGATTGTTTGAATAGGCCTCAAGTTAAGTACCTTTTTTTTTTTTTTTTTAAAGCAATCAAAATCCAGAGCTTATTTCAGGTAGTTGATCAGTTTTGATCTGCACAAGTGTTCAGTGGTGTGGGGGGTTATTACTTAATGTATGACCACCCTGGGTGCTTTAAACACATGCAGTGTTCTGGTAACCATCACAGAAATTAGGACATTTTGGTCCCATCAATTCAAGTTTTGTGTTTGATAGTACTTCTATCAGTAATTAATTAGGAAATTTGGATTGCACATCCTTCATTTAATGGGTACTATTGGATTTATACCTAATTACAGCCTTTTTGAACTCAGATTTTACCCTTGACAAATGAATGGTTTTGTTTGGGAAATCAAGATACAGACATAAAACATTGTTTAAAGGTTGTTGTTGTTGTATACCTTCAAGTCAGTTCCAACTCATAGAGACCCTGTATAAGTTTTCCAAGGAGTGTCTGGTAGGTTGACGTGTTGGCCTTGTGGTTAGCAGTCCCATGCTTATCCTACAGCACAACAGTATATGCTTATACTAAGCACCAAATGAGGGCTCAGGCTATCTGCTAAAGTTCAGAGGAG
>NW_006408940.1:492539-495411 GCF_000296735.1 Chrysochloris asiatica | reverse complement strand
ACCACTACACTGCCTGATTATTTATTATAAAGTCCTCTTCAACTTTTCACCTCCAAGTCTTAGTAGCCATTGATTATCACTGACTGCCTGAAAGTTATTATCTCATTGCTTTTGTTAGTAGCTGTCAAACTGGTTGCTACTCATGGTGACTGTAATGGAGTTCTGTGTCAACTTGACTAGTCCAGGATTCATTCCCATGGTGATGAAACCTAATACAGGGACAGTTAACTCTATGATGAGTGGTTATGAGCAGCCAAATAATCGAAGGGATGCTTTCTTGGAGGTCTGGACTACTCCCAATATAATGGATATACAGAAAAGGCTCTGTCTCTTTCTCTTCCACTGTGGACCTGGGGCTCTACAACTGTAAGCCATTTCTTGGTGTGGTGCTATGGGTTAATGTGCTGGATTGCAAAGTCAGTTTGAACCATAAGATCAGCAGTTAAAGCTCACCAGATACTCCTTAGGAACCCTATACAGGATCACTATGGGTCAGAACTGACTTGATGACACTTAACAACAACAAACATATATGTACATATGTATGTTTCACTGATTTTGCTTCTGTAGAAAACCTGTCCTAAGACACATGGTATTGAAAGAGTGGAGTTCTAGAGAAACAGAATCACAAGAATGAATTTTCTAAATCAGTTCTCAAGTCTGACTAACTTTAAAGGCACTGATAAAAGTTGGAGGCATAGCTAACCTCCACTTCATATGAATTGACCTTGAGCTGATTTTGAGTTTGGTCCTCTTTTCCCCTTGTGGAGTCAGAGGAAGTCAGACATGGTCCCTACTTGGTTTAAGCAGCTGGCATTAGGATCTGGATTCATTGCAATGGCTCCAGACTCGTGATAGTATGAAAGTAAGAGAAAGAACCAAGGAACATAAGAAGTGAAATTTGATTTTTAAATCCTTTGGATTATGTGACCTGTAATGGAGTCCTAGTATGGTGCTGCAGTATGATGAACTGGACCACAAGGTCAGTTTGAACCACAAGGTCGGTGGCTGAAACTGACCAGCCTCTCCTTGGAAATCTTATTCAGGGTCACTAAGAATCAGAACTGACTTAATGGTCCTTAACAACAACAACAAGGTATGTAGGGGATAAAATGCTTAAACAAGGGGAAAGTGACTCGAGGGGAAAGTGGCAACTTCTAGGGATGCCTGGAGCTGATGTCACACTGGTTTAACAGGAGGCAAGGACTTACTGGAATCCACCCTTCTGGAGGCCCAAGGCCATATAAATATGAATAGGGTTAGTCCTGGACAGAAGAAAGGATTGAACTAAAGTGTTTTAAGAGGTTGATGTGTTTGACTCTCTTATGGATATTAGTTTCTCTTGCCTTTTATTGTAAAACAGACTATTATTGTAAAACAGACATACGTGTGTAATAGGAAAATTGGGAATTATGATTACAGAGAGCTTGTAAGCCCTCCTTCAGCCTGTATTTGATTGGATTTGCTAAAAGGGGAGTTAGAAGTTTCCCAGAAAGAAATAGACTTTGCTTTAAGCCTTTGTAGAGTACAGAACCTTAGGTGGAATTCTGAGTTCCACCCAGAACCTTCAGAGTTGGGACACGTACATTTATTTGAAAAGACATGCAGACTAACCCAGAACTGCTGGGAGAATGGGAGACTCATGACTGAAAGAAAGTGGAAAAAAACAAAAAACAAAAAACAAGTGTACTGTTTACTTTTTTGAATTGCAAGCAAACTGTTTGCATTCAAGACATCAGGTCAGAAAAGTCTGTGCCCATCCAAGAAAATCCTTCTAGAATTGAAAGTTAAAGGGAACCAGTGAGTCGTTTCCTATGATCACTGGTGACCACCTGTCAGGGGTCCTATGTCAGGGTCCCGCCTCAACAAAGGAGTGCCTACACGAAGCGTGGGGTTTTAACGTGAGAGGGAAATCTGGTAGGTGAAAGAAATAGATTAAATTAAAAGAAGAAAGACACACATGTTTGATGCAAGGTCTCAGGCAAGCTAGCACACAGAGCTAGCTAAAGCCCAGTCTTTTATTGTCAGAAAAAGGCAATTGACACAAAAGACAATAATGACAAAAATGTGATTATTCATCTAAAACAGGACACGAGATTACTCAAGTGATACAGAACACGATGATTCACAGATTTGTCCTTAACATATTTTAAGTGCATCATGATTTTCCTAATATCCTAAAATTCTTATTTCTGTAAAAAAGTTCAAGCAAGCAATTATAGATTATACATTAACTTCTAGGTCTGTGTAACCTAGGGCAGCAACTTGTGGTTTCTCAAAGGTGTTTAACATATTTTCAACACTTAATCACAAGTGGGTGAAGGTGAGAGTCTTTAGAGTTTTATAAAAGACTAAATTATACTTTCTAAAGAAGTTTAAGTTGCCTTGGTATCTTTTGCAGGCAAAAAATACATGTTTTTGTTAGTGAACAAGATTTCATATACCTGGCTTCAGTTATCAAACTAATAATTTTTTCCTCCTTGCTTCTACAATTTCAGGGAAGGTGAAAAAAAGGTTTTGACTTTTCTAAGGTGTGGTCTCACCTTTACATTCTTTTAACCCCATTCAAGTTTCTATATCTAGATATGACAATGTTCATTGCTATTATATTCCCAATATACCTTCAGGGGGAAGAGGAGCATCTGGATTAAGTTGATTATACATGGAGGCGGTTTGGGGGATCAGCCACCATTGTTCTAATTCATGTGAACGGCCCAAGCAGCTTTTTTGTTGAAGCATATGAGGACATTTTACTAGTTAATGCAAATGCCTAAGGTAACAATTTACAGTTTATACCTTCATATCACAATTGTTTAATAATCAAACAGCGGGGGATTGTTTATAGTGCATAAAACTACTACATATAATAAAA
>NW_006408940.1:490528-491854 GCF_000296735.1 Chrysochloris asiatica | reverse complement strand
AAATGCAGCAATGAAGACATGGGCTGAGGTTGGACATGTTCTATTGTTACTAGTTGACTTTGAGATGAGAAAAGAGGAAGGGCTGGCTGGTCTGAAGTGAATTCCTGAGCCCATGGATACTGACCTAGCTCCTGGGGGCTAGAGCTGAGAGTGAAGGGGCCAGCTGGTCTGAAGTGCAAGGAAGTGTATGTGAACTCCCAAACTTGCAGATAATACACATTTGACCTAGCTTGGATGGCTAGGGCTGAATTGTGACCAGAACCTGACCAGGTGAAGATAAAGATGCTTGATATCGTGAGTAAGCGTCAACTGCTGCAATTTGATGAACTGGATTCTTGTTTATGGATGCAATTGCTCAAAACTCCAACTGGAATGGAAGATTCTTTACATGAAGGAACACACTTTTCTTAGCAGAGCATTGGGTTGATAAAGATGGACAATTTAGATATTGGCTCTGAAAAGTGGGTGGATAAAAGGCATGAAGTGGCTAGCTTACAAGCTTTCATCACTGTGCTTAATTTTAGAATGAGGGGACAATGACTAGTTTTCCTCTTTTCCAGATAGGTCGGGAAACCATAAAATCCTATCAGCATCATCTCTCATTCCCTTTTACCAGACCTATCTGGAAAAGAGGATTAATTGTGATTGTCAAAACTAATTGTGGAAGATGTATAACTAAAAGGGGGCAGTAGTTAATCTTTCATTTCAGGAACAGACAGTCCCATGACCATCAAGAAGGAAGAGCATGAGTGGAGCATGGGATCCCTGCCTGGAAAAGCAATGACAGCAGAGGCAGTACCATGCAAAGACAGAGCAGAACTCTAGACCCATGGACTGAGTAAGGCTGTGTGCCTACATGCAGGAGGCTGGCTGGCTGAACGTGCCCTTTGGACATTTAAGTGAGTACATAATTTTTGTTTTGTTTTGTATGTGTGCATTAAGTATTTTTGCTTTGCTCATTTGTGACATGTAAGACACTAAATGGGGTTAGTGCATTTGGGGTTGTTCATGTTTTAGTAATATGTTTGGCACAAGTATGACTTTGCAATTTTCTTTACTTAGAGATTATGCATATAGGTTATAGGTGTCAAGTTGACAAGGGTGGACTGTAATAGTTAGGGTTCTGCATCAATATCACTAGGCCATGGTGATAAATCTAATGTAGACATAATTAACACCATGGTGAGTGATTATGATCAGTCAATGAACTGAAGGGATGCTTCCTCGGGGGAGTGTGGCTTGTTCCCAATATAATGAACACACAGAAAAAGCTCTCTCTTCTGCTGGGGCTCTGGGACTTTACAATTGTAAGCTATTTCCTTGATA
>NW_006408940.1:471232-489573 GCF_000296735.1 Chrysochloris asiatica | reverse complement strand
CAAAAAGTCATTAAGAAGACAAGAAAGAAGGAAAAGATCAAAATGGATGCCAGAAGAGACACTGAAACTTGCTCTCCAGCATAGAGATGTGAAAGCAAATGGAAAAAATGAGGAGGTACGAAAGCTGAACAGAAAATTTCAAAGGTCAGCTCAAGAAGACAAAGTCAAATATTACAATGAAATGTGCAAAAATCTGGAGTCAGAAAATCAAAAGGGAAGAAAACGTTCAGCATTTCTCAAGCCGGGGGAACTGAAGAAAAAAATTCAAGCCTTGACTTTCATTATTGAAGTATTCTCTGGGAAAATTATTGAATGATGCAGAAAGCATTAAAAGAAGATGGCAGGAATATGCAGAGTCACTGTACCAAAAGGAAATGGTTGAAGTTCAACCATTTCAAGAGGTAGCATATGATCAAGAGCCAATGATATCAGAGAATAAGGTTCATTGAAGAAGTGGCAAAGAACAAGGCACCAGGAATTGATGGAATAAAAATTGAAATCTTACAAGAAAGTGAGGTGGTGCAGGAAGCACACACTCATCTATGCCATGAAATTTGGAAGCCAACTAATTGGAAGAGATCTGTATTTGTGCTCATTCCTAAGAGAGGTGACTCAATGGAATGCGGAAATCATCAGACAGTATCTTTGATATCCCACGGGAGTAAAGTTTTACTAAAGGTAACACAGAAACAGCTGCAAGCATACATTGACAGAGAACTTCGAGAGGTTCAAGCTGGATTCAGAAGAGGCCGTGGAATGAGGGATATCATTACTGATGTCCGACGGATCTAGGCTGAAAGCAGAGGATACCAGAAAGATGTTTACCTGTGCTTCACTGACTACACAAAGGCTTTCGATCGTGTGGATCATGACAAGCTCTGGACAACATTGTGAAGTATCAGTATTCCTGAACACAAAATTGTACTCATGAGGAATCTGTACATGAACCAAGAAGCAATTGTTCAAACAGAACATGGGAATAATGAATGGTTTAAAGTTAAGAAAGGTGTGTGACAAGGTTGTAGTCTTTCACCAAATGTATTCAACCTGTATGCTGAGCAAATAATCCAAGTCAGGTTCTATGAAGAAAAACAGGGCATTAGGAATAGAGGAAGACTCATTGATAACTTGTGATATGCAGATGATACAACCTTGCTTGCTGAAAGTGAAGAGGACTTAAAATACTTACTGATGAAGATCAAAGAGCACGGTCTTTGGTATGGATTGCATCTCAATGAAAAAAAAAACAAAAATCCTCAATACTGGACCAATAAACAACATTCTTATCAATGGAGAAAAGTTTGAAGTTGTCAAAGACTTCATTCTTTCTGGATCAACTATCAACACTCATGGAAGCAGCAGTCAAGAAATCATACGACATATAACATTAGGTAAATCTGCTGCACATTACCTTTTTAAAGTGTTGAAGAGCAAAGAAATATGTCAGCTTGAGGACTAAGGTGCACCTGACCCAAGCCATGATATTTTGAATAACCTCATATGCATGCAAAAGATGGATAGCGAATAAGGAAGACCATAGAAGAATTGATGCTTTTGAGTTACGGTGTTGGAGGATCATATTGAAAGTGTCACGGGCTGTGAAAAGAACAAACAGATCTGTGTTGGAAGAAGTGCAGTCAGATTGCTCCTTGGAGGCCAGGATGGCCAAACTTCGTCTCTCATACTTCGGACATATTGTCAGGAGGGACAAGTCACTGAAGAAGGATATCATGTTTGGTAAGGTGGAGGGTCAAAGAAAGATCGGAAGACCCTCCAGCAAGATGGACTGGCCAAGTGGCAGCATCAATGGGCTCAAGCATGGCAACAATTGTGAGTTTGGCACAGGACAGGGCAGTATTTTGTTCTGTAGTGCATAGGGTCGCTATGAGTCGGTACTGACTCAATGGCACCTAACAACAACAACAACAGGTTATCTTCAAGGAACTCTGATAGCATTGGTATTACAAATAGGGCTGCTAACCTCAAGGTCAGCAGTTCAAAACTACCAGCCATTCCACGGGAGAAAGATAAGGCTTTTTGCTCCTGTAAAGATTTACGGCCTCAGAAACCTGTGCAGGGTCACTATGAGTTGGTATCGACTCCACAGTACTCAACAACAATTAAGCTGTCTTCATAACTGTTGGTATATTTGAGTGCATTGCTGTGACTACTCATTTCCTGAAGTATTTCCCTTGTTTCCACTGGCCCGCTACCTTACCAAGCATGACATCTGTTTTCAGGGATTGGTTCCTCCTGCTAACATGGCCAAAATACGGAAGCCAGAGTCTCACCATCCTCGCTTCTAAAGATCATCTGGCTGTACTTTTGATAAGACTGATTTGTTCATTCTTCCAATATTCTTTGTCAACAGTATGATTCCAATGTGTCAACCCTTCTTTGGTAATACTTTTTTACTATCCAGTTTTCGTGTGTATATAAGGTAATTTAAAAGGTTGTGACTTCTGTCAGGAGCACCTTAATTAGCAAAGTAATATCTTCACTTTTGAAAACATTAAAGAGGTCTTTTACTGCAGGCTTTCCCAATGCAATATGTCCTTTGGGTTCTTGACTATTGCTTATGTGGATGTTGACTATAGATTCAAGTAGCGTGCACTTGGTGATAACTTAAATTTCTTATCCATTTATCATGTTTATCATGTTTTTGAGAAACTCAGTTTCTTCATCTAGGCATAATGCATACTGAATTCTGTAGTCTTTGACCTTCAGTAATATTGACTTCCAATTATTACTTCTGTATTTGCTTATTTGATTTGAATTATTGATGATTTTTAAAAAATTACCATTCTTTCACACTTATTAGCTGAAGTTATATAAAGAAGAGCTTTCCTCCATCAAATATATCAATCCCCTAAGAACAGGGCATTAGTGATAAATGCTTGATTATTTCCCCCTTATTAATTTTTATAACATTGAGTTGGTGCTCTTACAACTTCCATGGTGATCAATATTTTCTTTTTTAGTGTAAATATCTTTTGATATGATGTGTTTCAAACCATTTTAGTTGTTTTTATTGTTGATCAGGTTGTCCTATTTTTTTGCTGATGGAGACCTCCTGTGTTCTTTTAACTTTTTTCTATGTCCTTTTGACACAACCTCAGTGATCTTAAAGGCCTTTCTTGCTTACTGATACAACAAAGATGCCCAACTCTCATCTTGTAGTTGTACATTCCTGCCGATCTGGAATCAGCCATTTTTCCAAGGAGTCCTAATTCCTTTAGAGAAAAGCAGCATTTAAACCTGGGAATCTGGGTTCTGTGATCCCACGCTAATAAGTGCCATTGCGTCTAGTTGGCTAGCAGTTGAATATGCTTTTTAGTGAAAAACCAGACCATAGATTCAGACTATTTCTAACACAAATTAGTTAAGAATTTAAGTTTAAGGATTTTGCCTTAAGTTCTTTGGTTTTATATTTATTTGTTTTTCATCTTATACCGAATATCTCGATTTCTTATTGCATTTCCCAAATTACTTACTTGGTTTCTGTTACAACATATACAGGAGTCCTGGTGTGGCATTGTAGGATAAGCACTGGGCTGCTAACTGCAAGGTTGGTAGCTCAAATCCACCAGTCACTCCTCGGAAACCCTATAGGGTTGCTATGAATCAGAAGTGATTCGACACCACTTAACAACAACATGAGCCACCACAAAACCAACATTGCCAACATCACTACTACTATTAAGACCATTTGCAGTTAGTCTTAAAAGTATAAACTTTTTCTTTAGTTCTTTTTGTGCTTCTTGAGTTATATTCCTAGTGGATTATACAGTCAAATAATTGGATTTTACATTAAGTTGAAATCATTTTAGTTGGGTTAATTTATTATCATTTGTTTGTTTGTTTGTTTTTTAATTTTAGGGACTGCATTTTTTTCCCTGTTAGATTAAAAACATTTTTGTAAGTTGTGTAAAACATTCACTTTAGTTCCAAAATGAAAATTATAAAACTCAGTACAAACAGGTTTACTTTCCATTCCTAGTCCCTCTCTCCTCCCATAGGTAATAACTTTTTTTGCTTTTGTTTTATCCTTCCAGGATTTCTTTTTGAAAATGTAAATAAATTTACACACAAACATACATTCCTCTTCTTTCTTACACCAAAGGGTAGCAACTTTTACCTACTGTTCTTCCCTTGCTTTTCTCATAGGTGTAAGTCTTCCTGGAGTTCATCGCATAGTAATACATAGAGTAATCCTCATTGTGATGCAGGTTGGTTCTTGGACTTCAGTTTGGGAAGCTGTGCCTTAGGTGTGATTTTTTTTTTTGGAGAACAGTGGTGGCTAACAGAACTGGCCGGTCTTGGTAGCTAACAGAACTGGCAGGTCTTGTCTTACTCAGGGATGTCAAGGAAAGAAACTACAGTCACAGCTCACACTCCAGGTGTTTGAAAGGTTTGGAATCCATGTTGGTCATCCTGAGAGCCCCTGATTTAAGCTGATGAGCAGACATGAGTGTATGTCCCCAGCTTGTGCCACATGTGCCTGGTAGAGCTGATGAGGGCTGGAGTGTGCCCACCAGAGTCCATTTGCAGGAAGCTTCATCCTGTGGAGAGAAGAAAGTAGGCCCATGATGGATGGAAGTCTTGGCTGTTTAGAGATGGCATTCCTGAGGGACAGTGTGGTGGCTGTGTTTGGAATCTGCTGATTTCCTATCCTGGAAAAGGTCTAGTTTCTGGGTATAAGCTACCAGCGTTTTCCCATTAAGAATTCTGCTTGAGGCCCCTGTCTACAAAGTGACAACATTAAAGGGAAAAAGTGGCTTCTGGTTTCCTTTTGGTCCAAACCTAGGGCTCTGTATGAGATCATACAGTGTCCAGGGGGAGAGGCAGTGGAACTGTTTAAGATCAGATAGGAGAAACCCAGCCAAGCTCCTGGAAACATGTTTGAGGGGCTTATCAGGAAGCTCAGGCTCTGTGTGAACATGTGTGTCAAGAGACAGGTGAACCTGACTTGCTACTTTTATTAGGACTCCCAACGTACTCACTCTAGAGATACTGGGCAGCATAGAGAACACTACAAAAGTTTCCAAAATCATTCTATTTTTCCTTCTTCAAACCCAAGCATTGTGTTCAGAACTCCATATGAGAGGTTATGCCCAGTGGCTGTGGCTTCTGGTGTCCTTATCTGTGAAAAGAAGAGACTAGCTGGGTGAGCTACCAGATATGCCATTTTATAGTTCCTTGATCCATACAGAACATACTGAAATGCCCCTGAGAATGCCCCGTGCCTCATCACAGAACCTTGAGCCCTGGATTATAAGGTTTGTGCCCCAGCCTTCAAAGAAGCAGTGTTCATGAAGTTTGCTCAGGCCCCCAGGTCAGTTCCTTCTGGACAGCGTGACATAGGGTATGGCAGAGAGTACTATGATCCCAGGATAGCAGACTAGGGGTGTTTGGGTCTTCGGAAGTGGGAGATCAGTATGCCCTTGGGCAACTCACACTCCAGAGGGGTGACACTATCCTACTGGACACTGGAGTGTGGAGGGAGCTTCCTAGACTCCTTAAAACTCATTCAGAAAGTTTTAACAGGCATGTAAGTCAGGACCTCAATTTGTTTCCTTGCCAAAAACATTAGGTTTAATTGTTTGTTTTTTATTTTTATCGGGGTCCGAGACCTGCTTAGACCACTGCGTGGGTTTCCCGAAGGAGAGGCAAGGATTAACTAACAGGCAAGGGGCACAAGCTGATGGCAAGTGACAAAGTTTATTTCAAATCTCAGAGTATATATAGGGTGGTTCTGCAAGTCATTCCTGTTTTGCATAGTTACAAGTCTGTCCTTTACTGTGAATCAGCGACCTTGGGAAAGCTACCTTCCCTGCTGTGTTGATAAGCAGACTTTGTCTGGTTAGACTAGACTTAAAGTTTTATGAGGCCTGTAAGTCTTTTGGTCCCCAACATCTCCACCTTCTCTATTTATTTATTTAAGGGACTTTGCCTGTCTTAGGTGGTCAATGCAAATCCCCAGCCTTACCCGTCATTGATACTCATTGCAGCATAAGGCAATGGCTCTGTCTCAGGTTGACTGAGGCTCCACTGATCCTTACCTGTCTTTGGCTACACGTCCTGCATATGCTGAGGGAGTGTCTTTAGCTGGAGGCCGTGAAGATGACTATACAGTAATTTATACTGAACAACTGCCATCCGAAGAAGGCAGGGAAGGAGGAGACAAGCAAAGGTGATAAGTATGCCAATAACGAGAAGGGGACCCCACAATTGAGAGAGGGAAGGTGTAGTAGGGAACAAGTTTTTAAGGCTGCAGAGAAGTTGTTTAGCTAGTTCTGCAGGTGTGCTGTCGAGGCGGGGGGCATAATGCATAGCAATTATTCTTGCATGTAACTCATTCTATTCTCGGCTGATATTTTCAGCGATTCATACTCCGTGCAGGTGGGCCTGCACTATGGGCCAAGGGAAGGCCGAAGCATTATACACAAGTTTAGTTACACAAATGGAGCGGTAATCAGCATGGCACACAAGACGTTGCCAGACCACGACCTGCTCTAAGGTATCCCCAAGTACGTTAACAGTATCATGCAGTCCATTCAAGTGATGTTCAATCTTTTCTTGCCAGTCCCAGTTGTAGGTAACATTGTCCATCAGCTTGTTAACAGTAGCTGCAGTCTGAATTTCTTCAGTAAGGGCAACTGTGGTGGCAGTGAGGGAAATGAGCAGTGATACGAGGGAGACAATGCCTACCACAATGAGACCAAGACCTCTTCTGGTTCTGGCAAGCAATTTAGTAAAATCATCAACAAGTTGTAAACCTGCATCATCATACCATTTCTGGGAAATATTCACTGGCAATAATATATATGCTGGTCTCTTAAGGGGCATAACAGTAGTATTAGGTAGCAAGTCTGTAATACAGGTATGCAACTGACAATGGAGACAACTTATGTTATATCTAGAGTATCCCCCTGATGAAATGTAATTCCAAACATGAATGTTCCCAGTTAGAAACACAAAAGGTTCAGGACGGCATAAAGAAATTTTGTTAGAAGTGTGATTAAGGTTACAAACACTGGTGGTAGGGCATCGCAAATTCTGTGCAACTATTCCAATAGGTCCATATTCCAAAGGAGCAATATGGCACACATTCGATGTGAAAGAGTTGTCGGTAACTGTATGGCAAATAGGACGAGAGTAACTGCATCCAGTATAATTATATGTCTGAATTGCTCTAATCAGGTGACCATCCAATGGGAGCCCCATGCTTGAGTCACTCGAGTATAATGGGAGCGGGGCTCAATTCCTTTCCTTCCAGGACACAGGTCTCACTAGCGGAAGGTGTGGGACGACAGCCCAATGGATCGCCGCCTGTGTCATCCACATGCCGCAAAAGGTGCTCAGGAATCCAATGAGGACCAGGTTCATCCTGTGGAAAGACACAAACATAGCCTCCTCCCCATATGAGAATAGGGTCGGGCCCCTTCCATGTGCCTTTTAGGGCATCTTTCCATTTTACCATAGGTTTTGGGGCGCTTGGCTCCCGGTTGCCATGCCTATCTGCAACCGTGAGGCCGGAGACATCAGTTAAAAGGTAGTTAAAGATGAAAATGACGTGGTTGATATAATTTTGAGGTGTGTGGGGGTAGGATTCCCCCTTCTTTATTTTTTCAAGATAAGACTTTATAGTGGCATGTGTGCGTTCAACAATGCCTTGGCCCTGGAGATTGTATGGAATGCCAGTAGTATGTTTGATAGAGAAGGTCTTGAAAAACGCCGTAAAACGGACGCTAGTATAGCCAGACCCATTGTCTGTCTTAATGCTTTGAGGTCTTTATTTCTCTTTGAGTCCTAGCCTCTCTTTCTTTGGCTAAGTCAGCAAGGGCAACATGCCACTGCTCCTCCTTTTGCTGTATAGTTTCAGTCAATGCCTTTTTCTCTAAAGTTAAATCTTTTAACTGACTTAAAACTTCTTTCAGCACAGATCTTAGATCTCCCTCAGGCATTTCACCAGAAGTTAATGGGAAATTACACTTGCACCTGGGTGCTTCCTCTTTTACCAGCGCCCTGTTAGGGTGCGGCCCTTCTTCTTCTGCCTTATCTACTACTGCCTCTCTTACTTCCTAGTCCTTTGGTGCCGGCACCATTTTAGGGCGTGGCTTCTCCTCTTCTTGTTCCTTCTTTACGCTGACTGGAAAAAGAGCACTGACCGGAGAATCTGGCCAGGCTTCATCCTCACTATCATTTTCTTTCTTATCCTCGTGTTTCTCATCCCCCAATTCTCTTTTTATGCTCAAAGTCGGTAAAGATTGTAAATCAAGGTATATGGGTGGAGATGGAGCGATTGGTTCCGTGGAACTGCCTCCCAGATGATCATTGCCAAAATCAAAAGTATCTCGGACAAGCCGCCACAAACTAAATGTATAGGCAGGCACCCGGGACGGGCCATTCTTAGCATAATATTCTTGCAGTTGACCACCTATCTGATTCCATAACTTAGCATCAACCACTCCGTCCTCAGGGAACCAAGGACAGACAGTATTTACAAAGTCTATGAATTTACAAAGCTGGCTATAATCTACTTTTGCACCTCTGCTACTTAGCATTTCTCTCAACATATTTACATACCGTGCTCTTCCCGGTTTGTTTCCCATACTTACCTGATCGGATTACCCTCCCTTCTTTTAATGTCCACACATCTTTATTCTTTGGGTCTGTTTTGGAGGGTCCATCGCGTTATCTCTCGTATTCAAGTCCCACATTTTGGGCGCCACTTATCAGGGTCCGAGACCTGCTCAGACCACTGCGTGGGTTTCCCGAAGGAGAGGCAAGGATTAATGAACAGGCAAGGGGCACAAGCTGATGGCAAGTGACAAAGTTTATTTCAAATCTCAGAGTATATATAGGGTGGTTCTGCAAGTCATTGCTGTTTTGCATAGTTACAAGTCTCTCCTTTGCTGTGAATCAGACAGCCTTGGGGAAACTACCTTCCCTGCTGTGTTGATAAGCAGACTTTGTCTGGTTAGACCCAGACTTAAAGTTTTATGAGGCCTGTAAGTCTTTTGGTCCCCAACATATTTTGAGTTTTAAAAAAAAAAAATACTTTTCTGAATGTGTTCCTTTCATCTCTGCTTGCAAGTGGGTCAGTTCCTTTCTAAGCTCATCTCTTTCTTACAAACCTTGTCAAACACAGCTAGAAGCAGCCAATAGGCAATGCTAACAATTGTGTTTTCTGCATCTACTATGACAATGAGTTTATGAAGTAGCTATGTGTTGATGACACTTTTACCAGATGTTTGCAGATGCATTACAGGGACAGCCTTCTGCTCAGCTTTGGTTAACAGCATCCTCACTTTTCCTCCTATACTCTAAGCCAATGCACATAGTGTCATTTTTTTGTTTTTTAATTTAATTTAAGCAGCAACATTCTTCCAGTATCAGCTAGTATATGCTTTGGTAATGAAGAAACTCAAAATCTTAGTGGTTTCTATCAATAAAGGTTGCTTCTCAAACAAGCTACATGCTTGTGGAAGGTAATTTAATAACATGTCTGTTTTGTTTATAGGTTTTTGGACTAAGAGGTACCACATCTTGATCTGATGAATCACACAGAGGTCCTGGACTTGATGTTTTGACTGAGACTTTGTATTTGTTTTGTTTTGTTTTGTTTTAACTTTTTATTGAGAATGGAAGGTTTACAGACAAAATCATCAGCTTTATATTCAACAAATTATACACTTAGTTTCATCTTGATGATTACAATCTTCTCCCTGCAACAACAGTTATCCTACTTTTCTCCCTGTAGGCCCCCATTTGCAGCTTATATTTCCACAAATGAGCAAAGCAAAAATATTTGATGTACAATACAAATAAAAATATATATATATAGTCATTTGAATGTCCAAAGGGCAAATTCTGCAAGCCAGACACCTGCCTGCAGGCACACAGATTTCCTTAGTCCCTGGGCCTAGAGTCCTCAGCTGCTCTGTCTCTCCATGCCACCGCCTCTGCTGTTGCTGCTTTATAGGTAGGATCTCACACTCCACTTGTGCTTGTCCTTTTGGATGGTCCCTTTTAGTTACACAACTGCTACATTTACATTGTGACAATCACAATTAATCCTGCTAGCAGTTATTCACAGTTGAATCATAAAATCCTTTTACCATCTGGACAAGAGGAAAACTATTCAGTGGGGATTCTACCTTGTTCCCCTCATTCTGAAATTCAACACACTCATGAAAGCTTGTAAGCCAGCTACTTCAAGTTTTTATAGCTCCCCCCACCCACCTCACCCCTATTTTTGGCAGCCAATGTCTAATGGTGCTGTGGGTTAATGCACCAGACTGCAAAGCCTTTGAAATGCAAGGTCAGTGGTTGAAGCTCACTAGCTGCTCCTCGGAAACCCTATACAGGGTTGCTATGGGTTGGAACTGATTCAATGGCACTTTAACACAACAACCAACCCAGTACACAGAGGAAATGAGCTTTTTCCTTGATATGAAGAATCCTTCTATTCCGGATGGAATTTTGAACAACTTCATCCATATGCAAGAATCCAGTTCATAAAATTGTAGTGATTTACTCTTTATCTTCATCTGTTCGAGTTTTGGTCAGCTAGCCATCTAAGCTAGGACAAATGTTGCTTTGATTTGCATCTCTTTAACTGCTAACGATCATGAAGATTTCTTCATATGTTTGTTGGCTGTCTGAATATCTTCAAATATTCATGTTCCCATTTTCAAATTGGGTTGTTTTTCTTTTTCTTGGAGGGTTGTCATAGTTTTCTATAAATTTTAGATATTAGTTCCTTGTCTGACATGTTGCAAATTTTTTTTGCCCCAGAATGTGAGCTCCATTTTTACTCTTTTGGTGAAACCTTTTGATGCACATCACTTTTAATTTTTAGAAAGGCCCAGTTATCTATTTAGTTTTCTACTGTTTGCGTGATTTTTGCAATGTTGGTTAGTTTATGTATACCATGTATTAGAACTCTTAAGTCTGCCCCCTATTTTTTCATTGATGATCTTTATAGTTTTAGGTTTTACATTTAGGCCTTTAATCCATGTTGGATTTGTTTATATATTTGGTGTGATATTTGGGCCTTGTTTCATTGTGTTGCAATTCAAATTCCAATTTTGCCAGCACCATTTGTTGAAAAGACCATCTCTTTTATTTGTTCTACTACCATTCAATTTTTAAACAGGATGTTATTCAGTATCCATGTATTTGATTTTGTTTCTTTGATCATCCTAGTGATGATTTCTAATTTTATAGCATTGTGATCTGAGAAGATGTCTTGTAGTATTTTGTTTAAATGCATTAAGTTTTTTAATTTATTGAGATTTGCTTTGGGGCCTAACATATCATCTATTCAGGAGAATGTTCCATGTACACTGGAAACGAATGTGTATTGTGTTATTGTTGGGCTGAGTGCTCTGATTCTTCTGTCTTTTTTTGACAATGGTATATTAAAATCTCATACTATTATTGTGGAGTCCTGATGTGGTGCTGTGGGTTAATGCGCTGGAATGCAAGATTGGTCTGGACTGTAAGATTGGCGGTTCAAAGTCACCAGACACTCCTCAGAAACCCTATACAACGTTGCTATGGGTCGGAACTGACTCAATGGCACTTAACAACAACAACAGCAATTATTATTGTAGAGTTATCTATTTCTTTCTTCAATGTGATTAAAGTTTGATTTATGTATTTTGAATCTCTTTCATTGGGAGATATTTATCAGGGCTATGTCCTCTTGTACAATTGACCCTTTATCATGACATAATGTCCTTCCTAGTCTCTTATGCTGTTTATGCCTTAAAGTATAAAAAGGAACTCATATCGAGAACAGCAGAAGTCAATGCTAATGCCTTCCATGAGCAGGCCCCCAACGTTCACCCTGTGGTGAAGTGGCAGATGCGTTCTCTCTAGAGAGGGCCTAATTAGAGTTATCAACATGGACGTGAAGGCACCCAACAAAGAGATTACATGATTACTTATTTTATAGTGTAATGGATGAAAATGCCCATAAGGCTGTCAATTATGATAAATTATGTTAGGTCACCCAAGGCCCCCAATGAAAAACCTGTCCTTTTCTTTCCCACCTTTCAGAGGTCATAATAAAGTATACCAACATGAACCCAGAATCAAGAGAAGGAGAAACTTTCCTTTATTTGCAGTTTATTTACCAGTCTGCCCCCAATATTAGAAGGAAATTACAAAAGTTAGAGGAAGGTCCTCAACCCCATAGTGAAATTTTCTAAAAGCATTCTTAAATGTGTTTTTAAGAACCAAGAGGAGGAACAGAAGAACCAAAAAGAAAACACTCTTCATTCAATATTAGACTTGGTGTCTGCCACCTCACACTCACCCCAGCTCAGAGCAGGAAAAAGCACAATACTCCCTGGAACGTGCTCTCAATGTGGGCAGACTGGACACTGGGCAAAAGCATGCCCTAGCCCAAGGGCACCAAACAAGCCATACCCAAAGACTGGTCAATGGGGTCACTGGAAGATGGACTGCCCCAGCCAGGGATGCCCTCCCAGGTCAGGTTCAGTCCAATCTTTAGCCCCAACCTCCGGTGAAAGACCCTTCATCCTTATTAGAGCTCTCTTCAGAAAACTGACTGGTGCGTGGGATTCTCCGCCCCCACAGCAAATATGCGTTCAGAACCCAGGGTAGTAGGGATGGTATCCAGTAAGACCATCTCTTTCCTACTGGATGCTGGGGTGAGTCTTTCAGTTCTAACAGAAATTAGCAGTGCATTCTTCTCTTCCTCAGTCTCAGTAAACAGAATGAAAGGCATACCTGCCGCTTTCAAGCAAACACCACCCCTCAGTTGTTCCTATGGAGGTTTAACTCTTATTTTCAGTAATGCCCCAATGTCCCATTCCTTTTTTAGGGCATGATAGCTTACTCAAATTGAATTTCTAAGACACACCCCAACCTTCTATTAGCACAGACTCCTGATCCCTGTGTAAATCCCCATGAAATTTCACCAAATAATCCCATAATTTGGATACTGACATCCCTGTCATCTCCCATCACCACACTCCTATAAAATTTCATTAAAGGATCCTATGTGTCAAATCGCTGTCCCTCAATACCCACTTAGTCCTGAGACTCTCCATGACCTCCAACCCATTGTTTCCCAATTCCTTGCAGCCCACATCCTCATACCTATCCATTCTCCACACAAAACTCCTCCTATTCTCCCACTTCCAAAACCCAATGGGACATATAGATTCATCCAAGACTGCTGTCAGATTAATTAAGCTGTGTGTCCTACTTTTCTAGTAGTTCCAAATCCCTACACTCTTCTGTCATGCATTTTTACTCCACCACCCAAATCTTCTTCTCACTCTCTTTACTCTTCATCCTGTTCTAACCAACCCTCACCTGTCACCAATTCAACATTTAATAAACCTATCAGCCTCCCTCATATACCAAGCTCTATCATAACACAAATGATATTTCTTGGATTTGATTAGCCTCTACCTCATCACTTTTTCCAGCCACTCCAGCCCCCTTACGAACATGGCTTTCTCCCCAAAAAGGTCCAATGTCCTCTAAAAGGATCATTACAAACATGCCAGAAGAAGCTGAAAACATCCTACAGGGTATCCAAACATTGATCCAACCCCTCCGGTACCCTACAACACCCACAACAGGACCAATAGGAAAGGCCCAAGATCTAACATCCCACCCTGTCTTGTGTATTACCTGACCCAGTTTTTCATTGGACTCTGCTGTAGGAACTTTCAAAACCCTTGCACATAAACCCTAAAACTCCCACCACCCATATGTATAAACTATAGCTCCACAACAGGAGCACCTAAAGTTTGTAGCCTCAAACAATCCCTGTTCAACAGCTTCCCCTCAGTCACCCCCTAAGATTTTCTCACCCCTCTCATATTACACCACCAGTAGGATCTACAGCCACTTCACAATACTGTGGCTCCAGACACCCCACATCCACTGATTATCACCATTCAACATGTCCCCCAAGTCAGGGGAGACGGTCACATGTTACCCATTAATAACACTCTGGTGTTTCTGCATACTCAAACCCACAGGTTAGCACTAGAAGCAGGCACAACTCCAGCCTTGCCTACTCCATCTTGCTACAACCTTCAGGAGCAACTCACTTAGCAACTTCCCTGTAAGCGCGTGGGAAAGAGCAGCACTTGTGGACAGGCCCCAACATTTCTTAACTTTCCAACTCCAAGGATGTAACCCTCACCAAGGAGTATTTTTCCTATGCAGAAAAAAAGCCTTTACATGTACCTACCTACTAATTGGACTGGTTCATGTACTTTAGCATACATATCACCATCCATAACCTATTTTTTTGAAGATCAACCTATATTAGTCCCAATAAGCACCCTCTTGAGCCGAAACACATGCATTGCAACTTATCCCCCTACTTGTAAGCCTAGGAATAGCAGCAGGCTTAGAAACTGGAGCAACAGGAATTTCAGTCTCTATCCTCCTTCCTGGTAGTTAATGTGCCAGACTGCAAAGTCATTTGAACTGTGGGGTTGGCAGTTCAAGCTTACCAGCTGCCCCTTGGAAACCATATACAGGGTCCCTATACGGGCTCGACAGCACTTCACAACAATATCCTACTCCCTAGGAGAAAGTTTGCATGAAATATCTCTACAAATATGCCAAATTCAAGATCAGACAGACACCCTAGCAGAAGCAGCTCTCAAATCATAGACCTCTAGGAGGTAGCTGCATATTTCTCACCCAAATATACTCCTCCCTTGGTTATTATGCTTTATAGGACCATTACTCCTTCTTTGCCTGGGAGCTGTATTCCTGCCCTATATAATAAATTCTTTCCCAAGATTTCTTGCACCATTGCAAAAAGATGACCATTGTAGAAGATCGGGTGGCAACCACTCTCCTGTTGCAGACTCACCCACATCAACGCCCATTAAATCAGCATGAAGCAGTAAGAGACATGTCTGCCCCTATCCCCCTAACACTAAGAGTCTGGAATGAAGGACTTTGCTGGCCTGATCAACAGAATGGCATTGCAACTACCCCAAATGACACTGAATGGGCTGGCTTGAGCTTCTGATATCCTGGGAAGCTTGGGTCTTTGTTATACCTGGAGACCCTCCCCACCCCCCTGAATTTCAGGTTTCAGGAAAATCTCCATACCCCTGCCCAAATCTCCATACCCCCGCCCATTCTAAACTCCCCTGAACTATACCCAGACCACAAGGCAAATAAATACCCCAGTCGGTTGGGCTCTTGGTATCCTTAAGTGACTTAAGAGTATACCCTCCCAGGTTTACTCTCAATAAACATGCCTGCTGTTGAAGCCAAGACTCTTTCTTTCTTTTCCTTACACCCATGCAGGAGAAAAATAAGGTTGTTTGCTCCCATAAATATTTACAGTCTCGGATTTACAGTTGCTGTGAATCAGAATTGACTGTTGACAGCGCTTTTTTCTTTTAAACTGCACTTTAAGATATGGAACAGAATGCTTGTGCATTGTCTGATGTCCTTAGGAAAAGAGAAATTTTGGCTGGAGAGCCAGAGTCACAGAGTACTTCCTGGATGGCCACCAATGAGAGATTGCACTGTGCTGATTTTATGTCTCTTCATCCATAGAGTGGGGCTACTGTCTGTCCTGTTAGGTTTCACGAAGTGTGAATGATTAAATGTTGAATAGAAATTCAGTAAATAGCGGCTATAGTACAATACCAAAGACACCAAAAAAGAAAAAAAAGGTAAAAATCCTATTGCTCAAACAAATCACTTCTCTGTTCTTCCCAATTATTGTTTACTTTATACTTTCATGCTTGTAATCAGCGTGTAATTGTCCTTTCATAGTCTGCCCACCCCAAATGATTAAAGACCCTGGTATCTATTTGAAAGTTGACATTGTACCATCAGATTCCATCTTTTCAAATGTTAGAAGACAATGACCCTGGTTTCTGACATTTTAGCATTCCACATTCAACATTCAAATGCCCCATAGGAGAGAAGAAAAAATTTCTCTATTCACTCTTTAGGCCTCCTGTGGCTATTACCTTAGGCTTTTTTTTGTCAACAGGTCTTTGAAGTTGGAGTAGCTGTGGGAGTGGATTTTGCGGTAGCCAAAGTCTTGCTCACAGGAGGCTTGCTAGAACTGGGTATCTGGTCGGAAGTGGGGAACCTTTTTTCTACCGAGGGCCATTTGGATATAACATCATTCCTAGGCTATATGAAATTATCAACTTAAAAATTAGCCTGCTAGCTTTGATCAAACATTTAATTAACTCACCCCTAAAGTCCTGGTGTGGTGCTGTAGGATCAGCAGTGAACTGCGAGACACAGGTTGGCAGTTCAAACCTACCAACTGCTCCTTGGAAACCCTATACAGTTCTCTGGTAGTGTAGTGGTTATGAATCGGGCTGTGACCCTTAAGGTCTGCAGTTCAAAGCTACCATCGGCTCCGTGGGAGAAAGATGAGGCTTTCTGCTCCCATAAAAATTTATAGCCTCAGAAACCCTGTACAGGGTCACTGTGGGTTGGAACTGAAACGATGGCACTTAAAAACAACAACATGGGTTGGAAATAACTTGACGGCACTTATCAACAACAAGTACAATAGCTGGAATTGCAGGTCCCTTGGCAGGGCCAGACCAAATGATTTTGTGGGTCTTCTGCAGTCCACGGGCCGGATGTTCCCCACCCCTGTGAACCTAAGGTCAGCAATTCGAATCCACCACCTTCCAGTCAGCAGCTCAAATCCACAAGCCTCCCTGCGGGAATGAGATGAGGCTTTCTGCTCCCGTAAAAATTTACAGCCTCAGAAACCCAGTACAGGGTGGCTATGGGTCTTACATGACTGTATGGCACACAACAAAACAACAGGGTTTACAAGTAGCAACTGGAAATCTTGAACTGCCAGCCTTTCATTTAAAACGGCTTTGGGGTCTGGCATAATAACCAATATTCCCATACCAGGACACCAAATCTTGCTCTCGCGCCAACCCAGATCTATTTTCCTGTTGCTCTCATACTCTTTATATATATGTATATGTATATATATATATATGTCTATATATGTGCCATAAAGTCGTTTCTGACTCATAGAGACCCTGTACAGGTTTTCTGAGGGTGTACATCATAATTGAAGCAGAAAGCTTCATGTTTAATGCATGAAACAGCTGGTAATTTCCAACTGCTGAACCTTAGTGAAGTTTTAAGCCCGACTTATAACCTCTACCCCAACAGAGCTCCTTATGTAAGACCCTGTATAGGGTTTACAGGGAGCAACTGGTGATCTTGAACCTCCAACTTCGCAGTTCAAACAGCTTTGCTGTCTGGCAAATTAACCCACAGCGACACACCAGGACTCTGAATATATTTATTTATAAATATAAACATATATATAAACATATATATATATATATAGTAGTGTGTCCTGGAGTTGGTTCTGACATAGAGATCCTATACAGGGTTTCCGAGGCTGTAAAAATCCATGGGAGCAGAAATCCCCATCTTTCTGCCAAGGAAGAGCTGGTAGTTTAGAACTGCTAACTGTGATGTCCACAGCTGGATTCGTAATCACTACACTAACAGAGCTCTCTCTCTCTCTCTCTCTTTCTATCTATCTATCTATCTATCTATCTATCTATCTATCTATCTATATCTATATCTATATCTATATATTGTTGTTAAGTGCCCTTGAGTCGGTTCTGACCCATAGCGTCTCTGTACAGGGTTTCCGAGGGTGTAAATCTTTACGGGAGTAGAAAGCCTCATCTTTCTCCCACGGAGTGGCTGGTAGTTTCGAACTGCTGACCTTAAGGTTCGCAGCCCGAATATATATATTTGTAGTCTTGTGGTGTGGCTATGGTTTATTGGGCTAGACTGCAAATCTGATTGAACTGGACGGTTGGTAGTTCAAGTTTACCACCTGCCCTTAGAAAACCCTATATACGTAGTAGGTATATAAGGAGCTCTGGTAGGGCATTGGATTTATAAGATGCTCAGATAATGTAACGGTTATAAATATATTTATAACTTGGCTGCGAACCTTATGGTCAGCAATTCAAATCACCCACCTTACAATCAGAAGTTCGAATCCACCAGCCGCTCCAAGGGAATGAGATGAGACTTTCTGATCCCATAAAGATTTACAGCCTCTGAAACCCTGTACAGGGCCACTATGGGTCTTACATGACTGCATGTCATACAACAATAACAACAGGGTTACAAGGAGCAACTGGTAAGGTTGTACTGCTAGCCTTGCAGTTAAAACGGCTTTCAACTCTGGTGCAATAAACCACAGTACAATAAACCACAGCATTACACCAGGACTTCCAATCTCTCTCCCTCTATTTATCTCTCTGTATTTAGATAGATAGATAGAT
>NW_006408940.1:441149-444412 GCF_000296735.1 Chrysochloris asiatica | reverse complement strand
AGCCTTCCAACCTTCTAAGTATTCCTTTATATGTGGTTCAGAGTTCTGGGACCATCCCCTGAACCTGCTTGGTCAGGTATTCTGTGTTGTTGTTGTTGGAGCTCTCTGTTATACATCCACCCGATCTGCCATCTTGTTTGCTCCCAGGGCCATGGATTTTTAAGAAGCTCAGATAGTATAGTTGTTAAGAACCTGGCTTTGAACCTAAGGTCAGCAGTTCAAATCCACCAGCCACTCGCGGGAATGAGATGAGGCTCTCTGCTTCCGTAAAGATTTACAGCCTCACAAACCCTGTTCAGGGCCACTATGGGTCTGATATGACTGCATGGCAGACAACAATAACAACAGCGTTACCAATAGCAATTAGTGAACTTGAACTGCCAGACTTTCTGTTAAAACGGCTTTGAAGTCTGGTGCAATAACCAACATCCCCACACCAGGACATCAAATCTCACTCTTGCGCCACCTCTCATGCCAACTCTAGCTCCAGATCTATTTTCCTGTCACTCTCATACTCTTTATATATATATATAGACCATAAAGTCGTTTCTGACTCATAGAGTCCCTGCACAGGTTTTCTTATGGTGAACATCATTATTGAAGCAGAAAGCTTCATGTTTAATGCATGAAACAGCTGGTACTTTCCAACTGCTGACCCTCGGGGAGGTTTTAAGCCTGATTTATAACCTCTACCCCAATAGAGCTCCTTATGTAAGACCCTGTATTAGGTTTACAAGGAGCATCTGGTGAGCTTGAACTGAAAACCTTGCTGTTAAAAGATCTTTCAAGTCTGGAGCAATAAACCACAGCTCAATAAACCTCAGTATTACACCAGGACTTCCAACCTCTTTCCTCCTATTTATCTCTCTGTATTTAGATAGAAAAATAGATAGATAGATAGATAGATAGATAGATAGATAGATAGATAGATAGATACTTAGAGATAGCTAGATATACCAGTGAATCGTTCCTGACTCATAGATACCCTGTACAGGGTTTCTGAGGGTGTCAATCTTTACAGAAGCAGAAAGCTTCATCTTTTTCATATAGAGCAGCTAGTAGTTTTGAAGTACTGACACCCAGAGAGATTTGAAATCTGATTCTTAACCTCTACTCTATCAGAACTTCTTATGTAAGAACCTGTATAGGGTTTATGAGGAGCAGCTGGTGAGCTTGAACTGCCAACTTTGCAATTGCAACAGCTTTGCAGTTTGGCGAATTAAGCCACAGCACCACACCAGATCTCTGAATAGATTTATTTTTTAATATATATGTACGTTCCAACACAGGGTTTTCGAGGCTGTAAAAATTCACAGCAGTAGAAAGCCTGATCTTTATGCCACGGAAGAGCTGGTTGTTTCTTTCCATTGACCATGACATTCACAGCCATATACGTAATCACTACGCTAACAGAGCTCCATAGGTACATATGCATATATATATGTAGTCTTGTTGTGTGGCTGTGTTTTTTTGTGCTAGATTTCAAATTCGATTGAGCTGGACAGTTGGTAGTTCAAGTTCACCAACTACTCTTAGAAAACCTTATATATACAGTAGGAACATAAGGAGCTCTGGTTGGACAGTAGATTTATAAAGAGCTCAGATGGTATAGTGGTTAAGAACCTGGCTGTGAAGCTTACGGTCAGCAGTTCGAACCCACCAGTCGTTACAAGGGAGACAGATGAGGCTGTCTTCTCCCGAAATGATTTACAGCCTCAGAAACCCAGTACAGGGCAGCTATGGGTTGTATAGGACTCCACGGCACACAAAAATAACAACAGGATATCCGAGGAGCAACTGTTGAGCTTGAACTGAAACCCTTGCTAAAACAGCTTTGAAGTCTGGCTAAATTACCCACAGCATTACACAAAGACTTGCAATCTGTCTCTGTCTATTTATCTCTCTGTATTTAGATAGATAGATAGATAGATAGATAGATAGATAGATAGATAGATAGATATACCACTGAATCGGTTCTGACTCATAGATACCCTGTACTGGGTTTCTGAGGATGTAAATCTTTATGGAAGCAGAAAGCTTCATCTTTTTCACATAGAACAGCTGGTAGTTTTGAAATGCTGATCCCAAGGGAGATTTGAAGCCTGAATCTTATCCTCTACTCTACCAGAGCTTCTTATTTAAGACCCTATATAGGGTTTATGAGGAGTAGCAGCTGGTGAGCTGGAACTGCCAACTTTGCAATTCCAACAGCTTTGCAGTTTGGCGAATTAAGTTCTCTGAATACATTTATTTATGAATAGATAGATAGATATAGATAGATAGATAGATTGATTGATATGTGTCCTGGAGTTGATTCTGACACAGAGATCCTATACAGCATTTTTGAGGCTGTAAAAATTCTCGGGAGCTGAAAGCCTCATCTTCATGCCATGGAAGATTTGGAAATTTTCAATCGCTGACTGTGAAGTTCACAGCCAGATTCGTAATCACTACACTAACAGAGCCTCATACGTACATATGTATGTATGTATATATATATTCGTAGGCTTGCTGTGTGGCTGTGGTTTATTATACTAGACTGCAATTCCGATTGAAAGACGGTTGGTAGTTTAAGTTCACCAACTGCTCTTAAAAAAAACCTATATATACAGTAGGTACATAAGGAGCTTTGGTAGGAAAGGGATTTATAATAAGCTCAGATAGTGTAGTAGTTAAGAACCTGGCTGCAAAGCTAACGGTCAGAATTTCTAATCCACCAGCTGCTACACGGGAATCAGATGAGGCTGTCTTCTCCCTCAATGATTACAGCCTCTGAAACCCAGTACAGGGCAGCTATGGGTCCTACAGGACTCCACGGAACACAAAGATAACAACAGGATATCTGAGGAGCAACTGGTGAGCTTGAACTGAAAACCTTGCAGTTAAAAGAGCTTTGAAGTCTGGCATAATAACTCACAGCATTACACAAGGACTTCCAATCTGTCTCTGTCTATTTATCTCTCTAGATTTAGATAGATAGATAGATAGATAGATAGATAGATAGATAGATAGACATAACTAGATATACCACTGAATCTTTTCTGACTCATAGATGCCCTCTACAGGGTTTTTGAGGGTGTCAATCTTTACGGCTGCAAAAAGCTTCATATTTTTCACATAGAACAGCTGGTAGTTTCGAAATCCTGACACCCAGTGAGATCTGAAGCCCGATTCTTAACCTTTACTCTACCAGAGCTTCTTATGTAAGACCCTGTATAGGGTTTATGAGGAGCAGCTGGTGAGCTTGAAATGCCAATTTTGCA
>NW_006408940.1:429552-440529 GCF_000296735.1 Chrysochloris asiatica | reverse complement strand
TAGTCTTGCTGTGTGGCTGTGGTTTATTGTGCTAGACTGCAAATCCGATTGAACTGGACACTGGACGGTTGGTAGTTCAAGTTCACCAACTGCTCTTAGAAAACCCTATATATACAGTAGGTATATAAGGAGCTCTGGTTGGGCAGTGGATTTATAAGGAGCTCAGATAGTGTAGTGGTTAAGAACCTGGCTGCGAAGCTTACAGTCTGTAGTTCGAATCCACCAGCTGCTACACGGGAGACAGATGAGGCTTTCTTCTCCCGTAGTGATTTACAGCCTTGGAAACCCAGTACAGGGCAGCTATGGGTCATACAGGACTCCACAGCACACAAAAATAAAAACAGGTTATCCGAGGAGCAACTGGTGAGCTTGAACTGAAAATCTTACAGTTAAAACAGCTTTGAAGTCAGCTAAATAACCCACAGCATTACACAAAGACTTCAGTGCCTCACAATTGTCAAGTCTCAGGTACCCAGAAGAAAAGAGTGAGCACTTTTCCTTCATGTTCACTATATTGGGAGCAGGCCACAACCCCTAGAAAGCATCCTTTCAGTTGACTGGCTGCTCATAGCCAATCATCATAGAGTTAAGGATGCCTGCTTATAGCCAATCATCGTAGAGTTAACTCTGCCTGATCATAGCCAATCATTGTAGAGTTAACTCTGCCTGCTCACAGCCAATCATCATAGAGTTAGCTATGCCTGCTCATAGCCAATCATTATAGAGTAAACTCTGCCTGCTCATAGCCAATCATCATGCAGCTAACTCTGCCTATATTCAGCCTCACCATGGGGATAACCACATCCCAGCTACCAAACCACTGGAAACCCTGGCCCAGTCAAGTTGACACAAAACACTATCACAGAGGGAACTGCCATCATTGAATTGAGACAAAGTATATGGTTTGTTAAATGTAAAACTGATAAATTGCTCTAAAATCCTCATTCAATTCACACTAAAACATTAAAACAAAAGAGAGAGAGAGAGAGAGATGAAGTTCTGATGCATGTCACAATATGTACGAACCTTGAAAACATTATGCTGAGCTAAAAATGTCAGTCATAAAAGGATAAATGTATGATAGCCCTTATCAGAAACACGCTAATATGTAGCAACCATAAACTATTCATGGTTACAAAGTATGGAAAAGGGTGAGTTTTGTTTAGGGGGCATTGGTCTTATGATAATAAAGGTAGAATAATTTGGTAAAGCATAGCAAGAATAACTTCACAAGTTGAAGAATATAATCAATGTCACTGAAGTATACATGTAGAAATTGAATTGGTACATGTTTTGTTGTGTATCTTTACCACAATAAAAAAAACAAACAAACAGTGTTCACATGTGTATATGAACTCATAGGAAAATAGAAAAAGAAGTGGGAAAACATCTATAATATACTAAAGTATTAAAAGTGGTTGGTAGCATGGTCAACTGGCATAAATAATTCACAAAGACAATGTTCTACATCCTACTTTGGTGAATAACAACTGGAATCATAAAAGCTCATGAGTGGCCATCTAAGGTGAAACTATTGGTCTGGTCTCTTCCTGTGAGGAATAAAGAAAAGTGATGAAAATTGAAGGCACTTAAAAATAATTAGTCCAATGAACAAATGGACCACATGAACATCAGTCTCCAAGATCCTGACACCAGAAGAACTAGATGGTGCCCAGCCACCACTACCAACTGCTCTGAAAGAGATCACATTAAAAGGTCTTGGGTAGAATGGGAGAAAATGTGGTATAAAACTCAAAGTTATCTTTTTAAAAAAAGACATGGCTCACTGGTCAGATACAAACTAAGGAACTGACATTATGGTCCTTGGCCACCCTTCAGGTCTGAAACGGAACTGACCCCGATGGCTCAAGTCTTAACAGTCCAGATGTGTAGGATAAGCACTGGGCTATTAATCACAAGGTTGGTAGTTCAAACCAACTAGCTGCTCCTTGGAAACCCTATACAGGTCGACTGGAATGCATTTAACAACAACAACAACAACAATAGACTGGTATACGGAGGAGACAACAACTCTAATGAGGTATGTACAGCATAGAACAGTCAACAATTCAAGATCAAAAGGATAGCACTTACCTAAGAACAAATTCAGAAGGGTGGGGAAAGAAGGAGAAATGGAAACAAGAAACACAGGAAGGAAGTGGAATAAGTGGTATTCCAGTGAGGGGATGCCACGGAAATGAAGCAAAGATATGATTTGTTGAATGTAAAAACGATGATCTTCAAGAGTGACAACAATAGTGAGGTTGGCTCAGGATCGGGCAGTGTTTCATTCTGAAGTGCATAAGGTCACTATGAGTTGATACCAACTCAATGGCACCTAACAACAACAATAACAACTCTCTAAACCCTCACTGAATGCACAATAAAAGGTTGGGTTTGTTTGTTTTTAAGTGGTCGGTGGCAGGGGAGGTAGAAGAAGTTAAGAACACCTTACAGCTTTCTATTTTGACTCTTGTACAATGCAAATGTTTTCATGAAATACTTACTGGTATAAACCCAAGACGGAGAGAAAAAAACTAAAACGATGAAAAATTAGGAAGGGAAAATTGTATTGCTCCAGAAAAGAATGGAGATAGGAGTGAAGAGAGACAGCAGCCAGTCATAGCCTGTGGGAAACCAGACCCTGGAACCTGGTGGATGGTAGTCAGAAGGTCTCCTGAGAATAGAAGCATCAGTGGGCTCATTAAGTTGGTTTTGCTGTACCACACATAGGTATTAGCCACCAGGTCCCTATAAGAAAGCCTCAATCTGCTAATACACAAACTTATCTCATTTCACATTTTGTCTTTTCACTTGCATTGCAAACCCTAATGAGGAGCCACACAGATCTCAGCTCTTCCAGAATCTTCCTGCTGCCACATAGAACAGCACACAGGGCAAGGATGGCCCTCAACAAGCCCAGTATTCCCAAAGTCTGGAGGATACTCTAATGCAGGGTTGGGGAACATCCGGTCCGTGGACTGCAGAAGGCCCACAAAATCATTTGGTCTGGCCCTGCCAAGGGACCTGCAGTTCCAGCTATTGTGCTTGTTGTTAAGTGCCATCAAGTTATTTCCAACCCATGTTGTTGTTAAGTGCCGTCATTTCGGTTCCGACCCACAGCGACCCTGTACAGGGTTTCTGAGGCTGTAATCTTTATGGGAGCAGAAAGCCTCATCTTTCTCCCACGGAGCTGATGGTAGTTTCGAACTGCAGACCTTAAGGGTCATAGCCCGATTCGTAACCACTACACTACCAGAGCGCTATATAGGGTTTCCAAGGAGCAGTTGGTAGGTTTGAACTGCCAACCTGTGTATCGCAGTTCACTGCTGATACTACAGCACCACACCAGGATTTTAGGGGTGAGTTAATTAAATGTTTGACCAAAGCTAGCAGGCTAATTTTTAAGTTGATAATTTCATATGGCCTAGGAATGATGTTATATCCAAATGGCCCTTGGTAGAAAAAAGTTTCCCCAACTCTGGTGTGGCGCTGTGGGTTAATGCACTGAACTGCAAAGTTAGTTTGACTGCAAGGTCAGCGGTTCAAGCTCACCAGTCGCTCCTCAGAAACCCTACACAGTGTTGCTATGGGTAGGTACTGACTCAACAGCACTTAACAACAACAACCCCAGCTCTAAGGAATGAAAGAATGAGGTCTCTTCTAGGCAAGCTTGTCTTTGGGAAAGAAGAGAAGCTTGTGGGCATGTGCTCAGGAGAGCAGTAGCTATGTGCCCAGGGCACTGTACAACTTTTTTTTCTTTGGAAGAAAACTGTTTCCTGGGATTTTATATCTTATGAGTGCCTGACTCTGTTCAAATTTCCCACCAGATACCCGGTACTAGCAAGCCTCCTGTGAGCAAGACTTTGGCTGCCACAAAATCCACTCCCACATCTACTCCAAGTTCAAAGACCTATTGGCAAAAAAAGCCTAAGGTAATAGCCACAGGAGGCCTAAAGAGAAATTTTAGAGAAATTTTAGTGAATAGAGAAATTTTATCTTCTCTCATATGGGGCATTTGAATGTGGAATGTGGAATGCTAAAATGTCAGAAACCAGGGTCATTGTCTTCTAACATTTGAAAAGATGGAATCTACTGGTACAATGTGAACTTTCAAATAGATATCAGGGTCTTTAATCATTTGGGGTGGGGAAAAGCGGACTATGAAAGTTGAATTACACGCTGATTACAAGCATGAAAGTATAAAGTAAACAATAATTGGGAAGAACAGAGAAGTGATTTGTTTGAGCAATAGGATTTTTACCTTTTTTTCTTTTTTGGTGTCTTTGGTATTGTACTATAGCCTATATTTACTGAATTTCTATTTAACATTTAATCATTCACACTTCATGAACCCCAACAGGACAGACAGTAGCCCCACTCTATGGATGAAGAGACTTAAAATCAGCACAGTGCAATCTCTCATTGGTGGCCATCCAGGAAATACGCCATGACTCTGGCTCTCCAGCCAGAATGTCTCTTTTCCTAAGGACATCAGACAATTCACAAGCATTCTGTTCCACATCTTAAAGTGCAGTTTGAAAGAAAAAAGCACTGTCAGCAGTCAATTCTGATTCACAGCAACTATAAATCTGAGACTGTAAATCTTTATGGGAGCAAACAACCTTATTTTTCTCCTGCATGGGTGTAAGGAAAAGAAAGAAAGAGTTTTGGCTTCAACAGCAGGCAGGTTTATTGAGAGTAAACCTGGGAGGGGGTACTCTTAAGTCACTAAAGGAGACCAAGAGCCCAACAGACTGGGGTATTTATAGGCCATGTGGTCTGGGTATAATTCTGGGGAGTTTAAAATGGACGGGGGTATGGAGATTTGGGCAGGGGTATGGAGATTTTCCTGAAACCTGGAATTTCAGGGGGGTGGGGGGCGGGAAGGTTCTCCAGGTGTAACAAAGGCCCAAGCTTCCCGGGAGATCTGAAGCTCAAGCCAGCACATTCAGTGTCATTTGGGGGTAGTTGCAATGCCATTCTGTTGATCAGGCCAGCAAAGTCCTTCATTCCAGACTCTTGGTGTTAGGGGGATAGGGGCAGACATGTCTCTTACTGCTTCATGCTGATTTAATGGGCATCGATGGGGGTGAGTCTGCAACAGGAGAGTGGTTGCCACCTGATCTTTTGCACTGGTGATCTTTTTGCAATGGTGCAAGAAATCTTTGGAAAGAATTTATTATACAAGGCAGGAATACAGCTCCCAGGCAAAGAAGGAGTAATGGTCCTATAAAGCATGATAACCAAGGGAGGAGGATATTTGGGGTGAGAAATATGCAGCTACCTCCTAGAGGTCTAAGATTTGAGAGCTGCTTCTGCTAGGGGGTCAGTCTGATCTTGAATTTGGGATAGTTGTAGCTATATTACATACAAACTTTCTCCTAGGGAGGAGGATATTGTTGTGAAGTGCTGTTGAGCCCATATAGGGACCCTGTATATGGTTTCCAAGGGGCAGCTGGTGAGCTTGAACTGCCAACCCCACAGTTCAAATGACTTTGCAGTCTGGCACATTAACTACCAGGGAGGAGGATAGAGACTGAAATTCCTGTTGCTCCAGGTTCTAAGCCTGCTGCTATTCCTAGGCTGACAAGTAGAGGGATAAGTTGCAATGCATGCATTTTGGCTCAAGAGGGTGCTTATTGGGACTAATATAGGTTGATCTCCAAAAACATAGGTTACGGGTGGTGATATGTATGCTAGAGTACATGCACCAGTCCAATTAGTAGGTAGGCACATGTAAAGATTTTTTTCTGCATAGGAAAAATACTCCTTGGTGAGGGTTACATCCTTGGAGTTGGAAAGTTAAGAAATGTTGGGGCCTGTCCACAAGTGCTGCTCTTTCCCACGCGCTTACAGGGAAGTTGCTAAGTGAGTTGCTCCTGAAGGTTGTAGCAAGATGGAGTAGGCAAGGCTGGAGTTGTGCCTGCTTCTAGTGCTAATCTGTGGGTTTGAGTATGCAGAAATACCAGAGTGTTATTAATGGGTAACATGTGACCGTCTCCCCTGACTTGGGGGACATGTTGAATGGTGGATAATCAGTGGATGTGGGGTGTCTGGAGCCACAGTATTGTGAAGTGGCTGTAGATCCTACTGGTGGTGTAATATGAGAGGGGTGAGAAAATCTTAGGGAGTGACTGAGGGGAAGCTGTTGAACAGGGATTGTTTGAGGCTACAAACTTTAGGTGCTCCTGTTGTGGAGCTATAGTTTATACATATGGGTGGTGGGAGTTTTAGGGTTTATGTGCTAGGGTTTTGAAAGTTCCTACAACAGAGTCCAATGAAAAACTGGGTCAGGTAATACACAAGACAGGGTGGGATGTTAGATCTTGGGCCTTTCCTATTGGTCCTGTGGTGGGTGTTGTAGGGTACTGGAGGGGTTGGATGAATGTTTGGATACCCTGTAGGATGTTTTCAGTTTCTTCTGGCATGTTTGTGATGATCCTTTTAGAGGATATTGGACCTTTTTGGGGAGAAAGCCATGTTCGTAAGGGGGCTGGAGTGGCTGGAAAAAGTGATGAGGTAGAGGCTAAACAAATCCAAGAAATATCATTTGTGTTGTGGTAGAGCTTGGTATAGGAGGGAGGCTGATAGGTTTATTAAATGTTGAATTGGTGACGGGTGAGGGTTGGTTAGAACAGGATGAAGAGTAAAGAGAGTGAGAAGAAGATTTGGGTGGTGGAGTAAAAAATGCATGACAGAAGAGTGTAGGGGTTTGGAATTACTAGAAAAGTAGGACACACAGCTTAATTAATCTGACAGAGGTCTTGGATGACTCTATATGTCCCATTGGGTTTTGGTAGTGGGAGAATAGGAGGAGTTTTGTGTGGAGAATGGATAGGTATGAGGATGTGGGCTGCAAGGAATTGGGAAACAATGGGTTGGAGGTCATGGAGATTCTGAGGACTAAGGGGGTATTGAGGGACAGCGATTTGACACATAGGATATTTTAATGAAATTTTATAGGAGTGTGGTGATGGGAGATGACAGGGATGTCAGTATCCAAATTATGGGATTATTTGGTGAAATTTCATGGGGACTTACACAGGGATCATGTGTCTGTGCTAATGGAAGGTTGGGGTGTGTCTTAGAAATTCAATTTGTGTAAGCTATCATGCCCTAAAAGAGGAACGGGACATTGGGGCATTACTGAAAATGAATGAGTTAAACCTCCATAGGAACAACTGAGGGGTGGCGTTTGCTTGGGAGCGGCAGGTATGCCTTTCATTCTGTTTACTGAGACTGAGGAAGAGAAGAATGCACTGCTAATTTCTGTTAGAACTGAAAGACTCACCCCAGTATCCAGTAGGAAAGAGATGGTCTTACTGGATACCATCCTTACTACCCTGGGTTCTGAACGCATATTTGCTGTGGGGGCGGAGAATCCCACGCACCAGTCAGTTTTCTGAAGAGAGTTCTAATAAGGATGAAGGGTCTTTCACCGGAGGTTGGGGGCTAAAGACTGGACTGAACCTGACCTGGGAGGGCGTCCCTGGCTGGAGCAGTCCATCTTCCAGTGGCCCCATTGACCAGTCTTTGGGCATGGCTTGGTTGGTGGCCTCGGGTTAGGGCATACTTTTGCCCAATGTCCAGTCTGCCCACATTGAGAGCACGTTCCAGGGAGTATTGTGTTTTTTCCTGCTCTGAGCTGGGGTGAGTGTGAGGTGGCAGACACCAGGTCTAATATTGAATGAAGAGTGTTTTCTTTTTGGTTCCTCTGTTCCTCATCTTGGTTCTTAAAAACACATTTAAGAATGCTTTTAGAAACTTTCACTATGGCGTTGAGGACCTTCCTCTAACTTTTGTAATTTCCTTCTAATATTGGGTGCAGACTGGTAAATAAACTGCAAATAAAAGGAAAGTATGTCCTTCTCTTGATTCTGGGTTCATGTTGGTATACTTTATTATGACCTCTGAAAGGTGGGAAAGAAAAGGGCAGGTTTTTCATTGGGGGCCTTGGGTGACCTCACATAATTTATCATAATTGACAGCATTATGGGCATTTTCATCCATTAAACTATAAAATAAGTAATCGTGTAATCTCTTTGTTGGGTGCCTTCACGTCCATGTTGATAACTCCAATTAGGTTCTCTGCAGAGAGAACGCATCTGCCACTTCACCACAGGGTGAAGGTTGGGGGCCTACTCATGGAAGGCATTAGCATTGACTTCTGCTGCTCTCGATATGAGTTCCTTTCCCTCTGTGATCAAGGTGTAAATATCATGCCAAGTTAAACTAAAAGACTGGGTTGTCTGAAGGAACTCCTTGTGGAGCTTGACTGGGTTTTCAGAAAAGGATCTTAAGCATTCTTGGATCAGGGAAAGACTGGACATAGAAAAAGGAACATGCATTAGGGTGGGGCCATTGACCACAGCCTCTTCCCTTAAGGGGAGGATAGTTGGTGCTGTACTGGTATTGGCAGCAAGGGAGGAGAATCTTAGGAAGGGACAATGAGTGGAGGAGGATGGGAAGTGTAAAGGCTGGTTCAAAGGGTGGAGGATATTCATTTGCAGGATCAAAGGAAGATTCAGGAGGAGTCAGGTGAATTTGGTTAGCCCATCAAGGGGAGTGGAAGGACAAAAAAGGTTTGGAAGTGGGCAACCTGCCATTTTGCCATTTCTTTATAGAAGTTGTCAATGTCTCTGAAAATTTGGAAGTCAAAAGTGCTATTTTCTGGCCACTGACTAATTGCAACCAGGCTATAGTGCAAAAATCAATTACTTATTTTTCCGATTGATTTCTATTAGATATAATTTCTTTAGGTTATTCAGAAGACAGCCTAGAGGGGAGGGGGTGGTTTGCAAAGCCCCAGCTCCCGTTTTGGGTGGGTCAAGGAGTCACTGCCAAAGGCGGTGTCTGCCTTCCCACAGATGAGAAGGGAGACTTCCGGAGGTCCAACTGACTGTCGGACTGGATGATCTGGGAAGGGTTATGGGCTTCCCCGTTCCCTCTACCAGAGGAGTCCAAGTGATCCTCTGGAGGATCAGGGGACAAGGCAGAATCTCCTGGGATCCTCAGGAGGAAGTACTGGGGGCTGACTTATCCAGACCCAGGAATTTGTGACTGGTGTTGGGTGAGGAAAGATCTGGCAGAATGGCCTCTGAGATCTGGAACCCTGTCAAAGAAAAGACAGACTACTTGGAAGTGAGCGATTGGGGAAAGGGACTTTACAAGAGTTTTGAGAACCACCAGGGGTCCAGGATCCCTCATAGTCAGTTGCAGAGGGAGAGAGAGAAAGAGAGAAGAGAGGAGAAAAGCAGGCTACTCATATGAGCAGTCAGAGAAAGATATTCTAGGGTCAAGTGTTTTGAGAGTTCGCTAGGGTGTGCCCCAACCAGACCCTCACAATACTCCAGGACTGAATTTACAATCTCTCACAGTCTGCTGAAGAGAAAGAGAGATGGAGAAAAATGAAAGAGAGCCTGGCGAAATAGCAAGGACAGGATTGGGAGGGGGGGAGTTTAGAATGGACTTGTTATGTGGGGCATGAGACCTTTGTGAGGCCTTGCCAGAGGGTGGAATTTAGATAGGGCTAACTGATGGGAATGGGAAATGTAAAAATAAGGAAAATACACATTTAAGAGAGTTATGGTGGTTGATAGAAAAGGCTTAGAAAAAGAGGACCTCCCGACCACTTTCCGTTCCATTGGAGGAATTTCTCTAGATCTCTGAGAATTCCATAATATAAGATTTTCAAAGCATAAAGAGGTGTTTTGGTTAAATTTCAGATTGTAAATGATTTTTTTTTTTAAATTTACCAAGAGACACCCTTAATGTGCTCGCTTTTCTGGTTTGAGATATGGGTTCCCAAAATTAAAGGGAGAGGTAAGAAGCGGCTGGTCGGGGCACATGATGTTTCTCTACAGGGAGCCCCGAGGAGAGAAATATCGAGGCCGGAGACTGGAGGGAGAGCCCAAAGAACAACCAGAGTGTCCCCTGTATTGTTCAAATGGCGGGCCCCTGAAACATACTTAAGAAAGACCTGCCGAGGCCTTATATCTGGGGTCCGGAGGAGACGTTCTCTAGGTACCTTAGAGAAAACCTCCCGAGGCCAACTTACCTTCCCTGTGGGAACAAGTAGGGAGGAATCAGCTGGTGGTGGATGGTTGGAGCCGGTTTGTCTGGAATGTGGTCCTGTGTTTTGCTGGAGCCGAGCTAGGTTTGGGAGAAGGAAAAGGGAGAGAACTACCCAGACAGGCTACCAAAGTTGTGAACGCTGCAAGTCCCTTTAGAAGCTACCGAAGAGTAACCCCGGCCAAGCCTCCTCAATGGAACTTGGTTTGCTCACAACTCTGAGATGTCTCAGAATGAAAAGAGAAGAGGGTGTGGGGGAACGGGGTGAGAGCAACTCAGAATCCACTGGGGAGCTTCAGCTTACTCTCCTGGGCCACACGTTGGGCGCCAAAATGTAAGGAAAAGAAAGAAAGAGTCTTGGCTTCAATGGCAGGCAGGTTTATTGAGAGTAAACCTGGGAGGGGGTACTCTTACGTCACTAAAGGAGACCGAAAGCCCGTCTGTTCCATTACAGACTAGGGTATTTATAGGCCGTGTGGTCTGGGTATAGTTCTGGGGAGTTTAGAATGGGCGAGGGTATGGAGATTTGGGCAAGGGTATGGAGATTTCCCTGAAACCTGGAATTTCAGGGGTGGGGTGTCTCCAGGTGTAACAAAGACCCAAGCTTCCTGGGAGGGAGATCGGAAGCTCAAGCCGGCCCATTCAGTGTCATTTGGGGTAGTTGAAATACCATTCTGTTGATCAGGCGCAAAGTCCTTCAATGGGTTTGAACTGCCAACCTTGTGGTTTAGCAGCTCGACACCTAACCTATAGGAGCATCACCAGGCTGTCTAAAGTGAAAAGGCATTGAGGCAACAGCCCTGGAGCTAAACTGAAAAAACTAAGGACTATGGGAACAAGATATATATGTAAAAGAGCTGAGCTCGTTTATAATAATATTTAAACAGTATTATTTAATAAATA
>NW_006408940.1:425943-429452 GCF_000296735.1 Chrysochloris asiatica | reverse complement strand
TTAATAAATAATATTTGAGCATGTGAAATTTTATCTATTGTGTGGGTTTTAACCATAGATATTTATTATGCCAGCAATTTTATAACAGAAATAAATAAATATTTATCAATTCATTTGAAATAACGATCGTAAACCCATTCAAAAGGGTTTTTTATGAAAATACCCATATTTTCAACAACAAAAAATTTTCAGTAGGGAAAACTGGCATTGTTCTACATTTTTACAAATTCTTTTCATATCTGCTTTAACGGAAGACATCTGAATTCTTCTATCTGCTTCTACATTTTTGTCTGTTGGAATATCACACAGCATGCAGCCTCTGGAAACAGTCACTGTACACTCATTGAAGAATGAAAGTGGAATCATTTTGACCTCGTGAACCATTGGGAATCATGGTGCCCACTTTGAGAACCATGACTTATACAAATATATGTGGAAAAGTGGCAGGGGAGAAGAGGGAATAAGAGGGGTGGGGCACTCAAGGACGCACCCACCCATTATCTTCTCACCTTTTGCCTTCCCTAAGCCCCTACCTAGAGTCCTGGTGTGGCGCTGTAGGTTAATGTGCTGGACTGCAAAGTTGGTTTGAACCATAAGGTCAGCAGTTCAAGCTCACCAGCTACTCCTTGGAAACCCTATTTAGGGTCGCTATGGGTTGGAACTGACTCGATGACATTTAACAACAACAAAGCCCCTACCCAGAACTTCTGGTGTGGTGTTGTAGGATAAGCACTGGACTTTGAACTTGGTGGTTTGAACCCATACGCTGCTGCTTGAAAATCCTGTATTCATGAACACTTAACAATGAGAAGCCCTTACTCAAGGATCCTGGTGGTGCCGCGAGTTAAGCATTGGGCTTCTAACTGAAAGGTCAGCTGCTCTACAGGAAAAAGATGAGGCTGTGTGCTTCTGTAAAGACTAACTGTCTCAAACTCCAAGGAGCAGTCCTACTCCGTCCTAAAGGGTTGTTATTGGTTGCAATCAACTCGATGCCAGTGCTTTTTAAGCCTCACCCTGGACTACTAGGCACTTGGCTTCTTCTCCAAGGTCACCCTGACTATTCAAGTCTTCTTTCTTAGCCCAGCTACTCTTGCTTGAGAAATAAATTATGCCTGGGCTAACTAGTTAACTGTCTTTTGCAATATGCTAACATTAAAAATAGAGGTTTTCATAAACTAGCACCTCAAAGGATGGCTCCAAGAGTGGGTTTTCCAGACATCCTGAAATGGAGTGCCCTGCTCAGTAGAGCTCAGGAGAACAAATCCACAGTGAGACAATAGTTCTGACTTCTAATCTGGACTGATCCCTCATGGCCTTGTCACTGAGTCAGGTTCTCTAAGGTTTGAGCTGCATCTCCTCTTACCACTTCTCAGGACAGTCTGTTGTTGTTGTTAAGTGCCGTCAAGTCAATTCTGACCCATAGCGACCCTGTATAGGGTTTCTGAGGAGCAGCTGCTGAGCTTGAACCACTGACTTTGCAGTTCAAACGGCTTTGCAGTCTGGCACATTAACCCACACCCCCACACCAGGAGCCCATCCTACCACCTACATATCCTCACCACTCAATGTCAGCCCCAACTCCTGAGGCAGTTGTGGGTGTAATCCATCCATGTGCCAGGAAAAAATGCCCTCGTTTCGGCAGGCACAGCTCAGCAGATGCTGTTCTATACCCGCTTTTATGAACACCTGTTCTGAACACACAGCTCAGAGGCACAGCACCACGCCGGACACTTCAGGGCCACACATTCATTCATCCAACTCTACCTGTACAGAAAAGTGGTCGAGGCCAAGAACACCTTCCCATGAGGCGGACTACACCAGGGCACAGCACACTCTCCACAAACACAACCCCGCCACGCTTGCCCACAGGGACCAGATCCCCAGCAAGCGGGGCTCCACTCTGAGAGCCTCCCACGCGTGCCCCCCAAGAGTTCTGCCTGAAAACCCCAGCCCCAGGTCGGGCGCCAATGCCAACTCCATGGTATTGCTACTGGCTTTTCTGCATTGCCCACTATGCTTGCCAGCAGGGCCCACTTCCCTCTGAGCCTCCTCCAACACCCCCACCCCACCCACGTGTGAGGATGTGAGCGTGTGCCCTCCCATCTACCTGCTGGGCCAACTCCTCTCTCCTCACCTTCAGGCCCTTCCTCCCTTCTTCCCTCCCCTGGCACCCTAGCTTGACTCCACTTTCTCCCCATAGAGTGAATAAGTGGCTAGCCTTTCTAAGGAACCGCAAACAGTGTTCTCTCGTCCTGAGACTTTCATTTCTGCTGCCCGTGTGCTTCGTGTCATTTTTCCCTCGAAGTCTACTAGTCCACAAGAAGAAATTACTAGAAGTACACGAGTGTGGGCTCTGTCAGGTGGACTTGGACACAGATTACTTTTCCTGCCTCCCAGGATGCAATGGTCTAACTCTGACCTCAATTCGACTGCTGCTCAGCACAAATGCCTGCCAAACTGGGAGGGCATTACAGTGGATCCTAATGTTACTGTAATCTGGGGGAGACCCAGGTTTGCAGCAGCCAGCCATAGGCCAGAAAAACTGTGAGATGGCAGACAAAACAAAATAATGAAAAATGACCACAAGGGTGCTACTGTTTATTTTTTATTTGTTGTTGGTAAGTGCTGTCAAGTCAATTCTGACCCATAGCGACCCTGTATAGGGTTTCCAAGGAGCAGTTGGTGAGCATGAACACCGACTTTACAATTCAAACAACTTTGCAATCTGATTCCTCGTTAGCCCACTGCTCCATGCCATGACTCCTCTGGGGAGTGGGAAATGAGTTACCACCTAATTGATAAATGTTAAATCCTTTCCTTTCTCTAATCCTTCTTTATTTTATCTTTTAAAATCACACAAGGCGAAAAAAAAATCACACAAGGCGGTGTAAGCTGTTCACTTCTGAAGACTGCTCTCCTGGGGCAGTGACTGTTGTGGGTGTAGTGAGACAGATGGGATGCTGCCTACTGTCATTAGGATAGTGGATGACGTCTGTATTTGTTTCCTATTGCAACTGTAAGAAATTAGGTGCCATCGAGTAGGTTCCAACTCATAGCCACCCTATGCACAACCACAAAAAAGTTCCTTGTTATTTTTTAATGTTTGGTTGTGAATTCTGTGATAGTTTACATGGGAGAACGTTAGCTTTACATTCATCCTATCTATCCTTTCATTGCCATGGTTACAATCCCCTCCATGCATCATCAACCACCCAAAGGGTAGACCCCCCAAGCCTGTCCCCTGATCATCAGCACACAGCCCCTCTCTCTCTCTCTGGGTCTAAAATCCCCAACTGCTCGATCTCTCCACATCATCATCTCTGCCTCCATCTCTGGCATCACTATTCTGCTGGGTAGGGTCCTGCACTCTGCTCTTCTTCCTTGATGATCCCAGAGACCTCCACTCCTGGACTGCAAAGTCAACCACTCCCCTCCTTTTGCTACAAAACATCTACCTTTAAATTTCCAACCATCACAGTCAGTCCTGATAACAATTATTCACTATTGTA
>NW_006408940.1:421166-425504 GCF_000296735.1 Chrysochloris asiatica | reverse complement strand
CACACCACCTGTGCTGCTGCAGGTAACACAACCAAACATGACAGGAAGACTGGTGGTAGGAAAGTCCCCAGGCTAATTTGGTGACTTTACTCCAGGAACCCTGGTTGTTTCCATCTTCCTGCCCCACTAGTCTTTCTCAACATATTTTTACCTTCTCCTTTTTCTTTCTTTTTAAAATTTACCTTCTCTCCTCCTAGTCATAAAATTAATGCTGCATCTCCAAGCTATGCTGCACAGAGGGAAATGCTTTCTTCAGTTTAAGTTAGGATAGTACTGTCATAACAAAGTACCCCAAGCGAATCCAGGCATGCTGCGATAATAAACAACACCCCCACCCCAAATCTTAGTGTCTTATCATAACAACAGTTTCTCACTCATACTGCCTGGGGATTCACTTTCATATCTCTTCACTCCAGAACCTGAATGACAGAATAGCCACCAATATATGGTAGTACAGCCTCTGCAAAATTCCAGCAAGAAGGGATATGGGCAGTTTCCACTCACATTCCACTGACCAAAGCAATTCACACCTAACTCTATGGGGAAGGGAAATGTCATCCTGGACATGCTCAGAAGGCTGATACCCAAAGTATTCTTGAATAGCATTAAACCAGAATAGAACTGCTCCCTAGGGTTTTCGAGGTTGTAAATCTTTACAGAAGCTGACTGCTTCATCTTTCCCCCTAGGAGGTTTGAATCACTAACCTTTCAGTTAGCAGCTCACTGTTTCAACTATTGTGCTACCTGGGATCCTTTGCGAGTAAGAGTCCTCATGTGGTGCTATAGACTACTAACCATAAGCATGGCAGTTCAAATCCACCAACTGCTCCTTGGAAACCTTATACAGGGTGGCTATCAGTAGGAACCAACTCAATGACACTTGATAACAACAACAACAAATCTATCACTATGATCAGCAAATATTTGTCTCACTCTTCCCACAAGCAAAATACAGTCTCAAGCTTAAGGAAGGTAACCAAAGCCTCACTTGTAGTTTATGGTGGAGAGGAAGCCATGACTTTCAATTTTCACTGTGTAGGCTGAGTCTTCTTTTTGTTTGTTCTCCTTCTTATATGATACAACAGAAAACAGAAACTGTGGCCATACAATTAAGTCACAGCCATACAGCCCCATCAGTTGGGCAAGAGCCAATACTAGCTGGTACACACCTGAGCAGCAACTACAACCAACTAAATCCACTCTGAACTGAACTGTAGGAGCAGTGAACAAAGAAGCTCACCTCCTGATCACACCCACCAGGAGGCAATTGTTGAGTGCCTAAGAATATTCCAACATACATTCATCAACTTAATACAACATCACAATGACTAGAAAGCAGCAGAAACTTTCTGTTCACATGAAGAGACATGACAGAGTAGCTCAAACAAATAACCAAGAGGCAGAGGTAGAATAGGCTTTTCAGGAAGAAGACACACTGGAACAACCCATAAAAGAATTCAGGAGAATGAAACTTAGGTACATCCAAACATTTCACAGAAAGGCTGAGGAAAACAAGGAATTCAAAAAAGTGCTACAGAAATAATCAAACAAAATCGATACAGCATTGGAGACAATGCAAAATCTGCAAAGAGAAATCCAGAAGATCAATGTTGAGATACCAGAAATGGACAACACACCAAAAGGGCAAAGGAGTAGAATTGAATTAATGGAAGCTAGAATTAGCATGCTAGAATATAAATCTCTCAATAGTTGTAAGACAGAAAAACAATCAGGAAAGAAAAATGAAAAAATCTGAAGAAAGTCTAAGATTATGTGGTACAACATGAAAAAATAACCTATAGGTGATTGGAATTTCAGAATAAGAAGAGACAAAACCACAGAAAAGATAGTCAAAAAGCTCCTGGAAGAAAATTTCCCTAACATCATGAAAGATGAGATGATAAGTATTCAAGGAGCTGAAGGAACCCCAAACAAGATAGACCCCAAAAGAAAAGTACCAAGGCATATCATAACCAAACTCTCCAAAATCAAAGATAAGGAAAGAATCCTGAAAGCAGCTTGAGAAAAACAAAAGGTTACCTTAGAAAAGGAAAACCAATAAGATTAAGTTCTGACTCCTCAGCAGAACCATGCAGACAAGAAAGCAATGGGGAAACATATACAAAACTCTAAAAGAAAACAGTCTGCCAACCAAATATCTATACTCAGAAAAACTGTCCCTCAAATAAAATGATGAAATTAAAACATTTCAAGATAAATATAAATTAAAAGGGAGCCCTTTGGATGGAGAACTAATACCAGCAAACAGCAACTGGAGATTGACATACATGGCAGCACCACCCAGAATTCAATCCAGATATAGAAGTATACAGAGTAAAGTAAAACTACAAGACTGAAGATAGAAAATCAGAGATATCAACTATAATGAAGACAACTGCAGAGCAAAATGAAAGCCAAGTATAGCTGCAGAATACCAATAGTGAGGAAGTCAAGTAGAATTCAAGATAAAACAAGACTGTTTTAATTTGGGGAAAATTCATAAATTACAGGGTAACCTCAAAGAAGCATAATGTATCTTCACATCACATCAAGAAAAGGAAACTCCATGATTTTGTGAACATTAAAACTATGAAGAAATTAACAAGAAAAGGCACACAAAAAAATAAACTCAGCACAAAAAAAAGTGTGGAATAAAGAAACCAGCAGGACCACAAAAAAAAATCACACAGGAAAATGACTGCAATCAATTCATATCTATCAGTAATTTTACTGAATGGCAACGGATTAAGTGCACCAATCAAGAGACAGAGTAGGAGAATGGATAAGAAAACAGGATCCTTCAATATGATGTCTTACACACAAAGGCAAACATAGATTAAATATTTAAGGATGGAAAAAAATTATCAAACCAATTGCAATAAAAAATGAGCAAAAGTGGCAATATTAATCACTGGTAAAAATAGACTTTAAGGCATAAAACAGCATAAAAGACTAGGAAGGACAGTATGTCATGATAAAGGGTCAATTGGACAAGAGGACATAGCCATGATAAATATCTACAAATGAAAGAGATTCAAAATACATAAATCAAACTTTAATCAAATTGAAGAAAGAAATAGATAACTCTACAATAATAATAATTGCTGTTGTTGTTGTTAAGTGCCGTTGAATCAGTTCCGACCCATAGCAACGTTGTATAGGGTATCTGAGGAGTGACTTTGAACTGACAATCTTGAGGTTTTTAGTTTAGTGTTTATCGTACAGCAACACAACCAAGACCCCATACATGCATATGGGGAGTGCATGTGGTGCTGTAGTTGAAACAGTAACTGAGTTTGATCCCTGCCATGTTGTGTTTTTCCTCAGGGGTGAGGTCTGGAAAACAAGCTGTATTTGGAAAACTCTGGGCGAGCTATTCACAGGTCCTCTTTGAATCTTGTTTCAAACCTGTCTCAAGGGGAGGAGTCTGAATCAATGCCATGCCTGGGTCAGACCATCAGGAGGAGGAAACATCACAGCACTCCCCTTGATGGCAGTAGCAACTTGGCTGGCGCTCTTAGACATTGAGCTAAGGACGCTTGACCAGCTGCTTCTCTTATCGTAGTCATTTCCTAGGGCGAACCTCGGGCTGAGGGAAGCACTGGTCACTTCTGAGGGAAAGCTGTGTTAATTTTTATTTAGCATTTGAGTTGATATTTAGGTGTCCGTTTCAAGGTTTATAAATGATTGTTGTTGTTGTTGTTAAGTGTCAAGTCGGATCCGACCCACAGCGACCCTAAACAGGGTTTCCGAGGAGTGACTGGTGAGCTTGAACCGCCGACCTTACAATTCAAACGGCTTTGCAGTCTGGTGCATTAACCCACAGCGCCACACCAGAACACGGTAATGATTAGTATCATATAAAATCAAACATATCTTCTGCTTTTAGAGGATATACCGCTAATGTTCCATGTGCTGGTTTTTCTCTGTTCTAGGATGTTTGAAGCCCACATGCAGAACTACAAGGGTAATGATCCACTTGGTGAATGGGAAAGGTTAGCATTTAACTTACCACTTTCCTGTAAACAAACTAGTTGTTGCTCTGAAATTTGACCTCATCTCTGTTTTTCTAGTTACATGCATTGGGTAGAAAAGAACTTTCCTGAAAATAAAGAATACTTGGCAATGTTATTACAACATTTAATGAAGGAATTTTTAGATAATCACTATCACAATGACCCAAGATTTATCAATTACTGTTTAAAATTTGTAAGTATTCTTTCAGATGTATTAAATCTATGATACTTTTGTTTTGCCTTTCTCCTTTAGATATGAAAATCATTTTACTACTAAAAACAGTCAGAGGAATTGCTTTTCAGTCAATTCCAGCTCCTGACA
>NW_006408940.1:420185-420606 GCF_000296735.1 Chrysochloris asiatica | reverse complement strand
TTTTGAGTTTCTGTACAACCATGGGATTGGGACCTAGTCATCACCAGTGTACATAGCCTGGGCTGGGCATCTGGAAGGCCAGGGAGAGATTCAGCATGCCAGTGCTGTGTTTCAGAGAGGAATTCAGCAGCAGGAGGAACCTCGGCAGCTACTGCAACAACAGTACAGGTAGTTTCAAAATAGAACTTTGTGTGGTGCTTCCGAGTTTCAAGTGTAATGCTCACTCTGAAAAGATCTCATTGTCATCTCTTTGGACTAGGAAATTATTCTTGTGGGAAACATAATTAATACAGAATTGTTGTTGTTGTTGTTAAGTGCCATCGAGTGGGTTCCAACCCATAGCAACCCTATATAGGGTTTCCAAGAGCAGCTGGTGAACCTGAACCCACCGACTTTGTGGTTCAAACTGACCTTGAAATCC
>NW_006408940.1:389499-394585 GCF_000296735.1 Chrysochloris asiatica | reverse complement strand
CTTTTATGACTGTGTGCAGGAGACATCCGTTCTTTGCTATGTGATCATTTCACAGGGCAGCTCAGAATAGGGCAGCTGGAATCCCTCAGTGAGCAAGCAAATAGCAAGAGCAGGCAGACACCCAAGACAGAAGCCACGGTAATTCTATGACCTAATGTGGCAGTCCTTGTGTGGTGTGGGGCTGTGGGCTAATGCGTCAGGCTGCAAACCCATTTGAACTGCAAGGTCGGTGGTTCAAGCTCACCAGCTGCTCCTTGGAAACCCTATTCAGGGTCACTATGGGTTAGAATCGACTCGATGGTACTTAACAACAATGCTGGCAGTGCCATCCCATTCCCTCTGTGTTATTCTGTTCTGAGAATAGAGTCCAACAATTGGGTCTACTCTCAAGGCAAGTGTTAATATCAGGAGATGGGGCCACTGGGGTCTTTTCAGAGGTAGCTCCCACACCCTCTGAGCCTTAGGTCAGAGTCCTCCTCACCCCACACCGGACTGGGGACCAGAAATCTGATTCTTCACTGCTCTTCTGGTGGTTCCCAAGCGTGTTCAGGTTTGGGACTCATTGTTCTGTGTACTTTCATCTTTCTTTCCCTTTACTTGCCTCCAACTCAGCTGCAAGTAAATTTTGCATAGCACACCCAAATGCCTCTTCCCATGCTGATTCTTCCCCATGGGTCTTCCCAGAAAGACTCTATGTAAGTCTTGGGGAGATAGCCCCAAAATTCCCTCCTCCCCTTCATTCCCTAGCCAAGAGTTTGAGTCATAATTAGTTCAGACATTCAACCTAACAGATTGAAAGGCGCTTTGGTAGCATAGTGGTTAGGAATCGGGCTGCAAACCTTAAGGTCGGCAGTTTGAAACTACCAGCTGTTCTGTGGGAGAAAGATGAGGCTTTCTGCTCCCGTAAAGATTCACAGCCTTGGAAACCCTATGCAGGATTGCTATGAGTTGGAACTGACTCCATGGCACATAGCAACAACAACAACAACAGATTGAAAGGAGCCCTGGCAGTAGCTGCATTGTTAACCATAAGATAAGTGGTTTGAATCTACCAGCTACTTCACAAGAGAAAGATGAGACTTTCTGCTACCATCAAGATTTACAGCCTGGAGATCTCTATACAGGGTCACTATCAGTAGTAACATGGAGTCCTGGTGTCGTGCTGCGGGCTAATGCACCAGAACTGCAAGGTTGGTGGTTCAAGCTCACCAGAGGCTCCTTGGAAACCCTATACAGGGCCGCTATGGGTCGGAACTGACTCAATGGCACTTAACAGCAACAACATCAGTAGTAACCTACTCGAAAGCACACAGCCATTATTACCAACAAGTTGAAGTAAAGGCTTGAGTGTTGAGTACTTCCTTAGTACAAATATCACTTGAAAGACTAGACTAGTAGATCCCAGCAACAGCCATCTGTGGGACCACATCAAAGAATCTCACCAGTCAGGGACATGAAGTCTTTCATCTCATTGTCTCCAGACACCATCTGTCTGCCTTTCTAATTTCCCCCCATTCATTTAATATCCTCCACTCCTTAGAGACCCTATACAAGGTTGCTATGAGTTGTTGTTGTTATTGTAGATGCCATGGAGTCAATACCGACTCATAGCGACCTTAGGTACAACAGAACGGAACACTGACTGATCCTGGGCCAACCTCACTACTGTTGCCACGCTTGAGTCCGTTGATGCTGCCACTTGGCCAATCCATCTTACTGGGTGTCTTCCTCTTTTTCTGTGACTCTCCATCTTACCAAATATGAGAGCCTTCTCCAGTGACTTGTCCCTCCTGACAATATGTCCAAGGATGAGAGATGCAGTTTGGTCAAGACCAAGGAGCACTCTGGCTGCACTTCTTCCAACACAGAGCTGTTGGTTCTTTTGGCAGCCCATGGCACTTTCAATATTCTCCTCCAACACCATAATGCAAAGGCATCAATTCTTCTATGGTCTTCCTTATTTGCTGTCCAATTTTCACATGCATATGAGGTTATTGAAAATACCATGGCTTGGGTCAGGTGCACCTTAGTCCTCATCTGACATCTTTGCTCTTCAACACTTTAAAAAGGTCTTGTTCAGAAGATTTGTCATTTGATTTCTTGACTGCTCCTTCCATGAGTGGTCATAGTTGATCCAAGAAGAATGAAGTCCTTGACAACTTCAGTCTTTTCTCCATTGATAAGAATGTTGTTTATTGGTCCAGTGTGAGGGTTTTTGTATTCTTTACAATGAATGAGTAGAATGGCCAAAAGGATTTTCAAGACTGAATCTTTATAGGAACAAATTACCTCATCTCCTCTCAAGGAGCAATTAGTTGATTTGAATCTCCAATGCTTAGCCCACTGTGCCACCAGTGCTCCTTAATCACTTCAAAGTCTTGCAAAATTTACAGGACATCCTGGTGTGGTGCTGTGGGTTCATGAGCTGGACTGCAAAGTCGGTTTGAACTGCAAGGTTAGTGGTTCAAACTCACCAGCCGCTCCTCAGAAACCCTATACAAGGTCGCTGTGGGTTGGAACTGACTCCACAGTACTTGACAACAACAACAAAGTTCCCATAGGAGTTGTCCATAAGTCAGAAGTTGCCTATCCTGGGGTCATTCTGTAGAAAGAGGGAAGAGCATGTAGATGTGGTGGTGGTGGTGGTTAAGTGCCATGGAGTCAGAAGTGACTCATAGGGACCCTATACAGGGTTTCTGAGGCTATAAAATCCTTATGGGAGCAGAGAATCTCATCTTTCTCCCACGGAACAGCTGGTAGTTTCTAACTGCTGACATTGCGGTTTGCAGCCCAATTCATAACCACCACTCTACCAGAGATCCTTAGATGAGGTGGTACACTTGAATTTAGTACCATGGTGTAGTAAAAGCCTGCTGGAGCTACTGAGAAAATGTTTTATGTTTTAACTTGTACATTTAGTTAAGTGATTTCTTTTAGAATACATAGTCATGTGCAAATGACAAAATCCATTGTGTTTACAGTAAAAACCTGTTCCCCTCAATTGCTGTTGCTCTTCTGAACCATTCTCTACTCCTGAGGCAACCAGCATTTTCTTTTTACAGCCTCAGGGAAACCTTTCTTGTGTAAGGGAGAGGTCACTTGGATTTGCATTTTCAAGCTCTCTCTGATCAAGCCTTAATGGAACAGCTGTAGGCTAGGGTGGGCTGCCAGTTAGAATGCCAGAGAGACTGTAATTATTTACTTTCTAAAGGAATTTACTCTAAATTGGCTTGAGGAGCTCTCTCCTAGGGCAAATCAAAACACTGAATTGGCTGACAAGTTCAGATTTCTTGTGCAAGAAATGGGAAGGTTACTTATAGCAAGATGACTGAGAAACTTCTGTGCTGACTTTAAAACCAGCTATGAATCGGGCTTCGAACGCAAGGGTCAGCAGTTCGAAACCACCAGCTGTTCCAACAGGAGAAAGATGAGGCATTCTGCTCCTATAAAGATTTACAGCCTCTGAAACCCTGTACAGGGTTTCTAGGAGTCGGAACTGACTTCAAAGCACATAACAATAACAACAACAAACAATAAATCATGTGAGAAACCGCTGTTGATACCTGGATACTGCCTCTGTTCCTCTTGGTGATGGGGTCACCGAAGAGTTATCAGGAGTGCTAACCAACAAATGCTCAAGAACTCCAATCTGCACTCATTTTAGCCAGAGTGAGGCTTTCTGAATTTGATTTTGCAAAATCAGGTGCCCTACCTAGAGGACACACGTAGATGCTAAGCATGGCCGGCTCATAAAGAGTTTTATTTCCCTGTCTCGAGAAAGTTCCTTACGATTGAATGGCATGGACTTCACAATCTAGCCTGGCAGTGCCCATGGTCTTATGACTGTATTCTTATTTAAAGTTCCTAGCCCTAGAACAAATTTCTTTTCCCTCTCCGCTAATTCAACCTGTTCACATACCCCTGGGTGTGGATCAACAAACTTTGTCTGGTCTAGCAATCTCGTGGGCCCTTTATTCTTGAAGATGGACCTTCTTGAGAATTTCTCACAATCACCAATGACAACAATGCTAATATGTGCCTGGTCCTATGCTAAGTGCTTTTACAGTCACTACTCTCTTGTTTCTTTCGGTTTTCCTTTTGGCACACCTTCATGTGCATAGCTGGCTGTATCTGGAATGAATCTTGGCTTCCAGGGCCTGGAGTCTTTGGAAGAAATCATTTGCAAGCCTACTAACTCCACAGATCAGCTGATGTCTTTGAAGCTTTGGTTGCCAAAATGTTGTTGTTAAGTGCTGTCAGTGCATTCCAGCTCATAGCAACCCTGTATAAGGTTTCTGTGGTGAGGCTGGTGAGTTTGAACCACCAACCTTGTGGTTCAACATGATCTAGTATTCTGGTACTTACCCTAGAGCACCACACCAAGATTACACACTGACACTGTTACTGGAAAAAAACAAGTCTTTATCACCTGCAACTGATGGAGCAATATTCAGAGACAGGACTCAGAAAAACAGAGCAGTAGAAAACCTCCCAGATCTGTCTCCCTGGAGAAAAAGGGAAAGGGAGTTTTATAAGGATTTTAAGTTTGAGGAAGGGATTTCCAGGTGAGGATGGCATAGGGCCGGGCAGTATTTCCTTCTTGTTGTGCATAGGGTTTGTATGAGTCACAACTGACTGGATGGCACCTAACAACAACTGTTGTCTGTTTATTGGTGGTACCTGGTGATACTTCTAGACAGCAAGCACCATTCATCTGTGCAGGTGTTGGTTATCCATGGCCATCAAAGATGTATGATTAAGCCACCTAGATTTAATCTGATCTGCTGCTACATTGGTATCCAGCGTTGGCTTTGATTTCCTTCTCTCCCTCTGCATCATGGCAATAAAATTTTGCTTTTTTTCAAATATCAACTCTGAACATTTAACTCTCATTTAAAAACTTACATAGCTTGCAGTATACTTACCTTTTTGTAAAGCTAACATGTTTTCTTCTCATATTTGACACAGTCCCCTAGTCTATTATATGGGTCATGATAGCTTTGCCTCTCATTCTATATGCCATACAAATAAAGTTGCCATATAATACATAAGATACTTCATTAATTTTGAATTTTAGGTAAAAAAG
>NW_006408940.1:388405-389399 GCF_000296735.1 Chrysochloris asiatica | reverse complement strand
TCTGAGGGTGTAAATCTTTATGGGAATAGAAAGCCTCATCTTTCTCCCGCAGAGCAGCTGGTAGTTTCGAACCTCTGACCTTAAGGTTCGCAGCCCAATTCGTAACCACTACGCTACCAGAGCTTTTAGAGAAAACTATTGCATTAAGATGGTAGGATGGCCATTTGGACCTTCTTTTAGCATTTTTGGGATTCTCAGTGTCCCATTTCAACATTGTTGTTGTTGTTAAGGGTCTGTTTCAATTCTGACTCATAGTGATTCTGTAAAGGGTTTCTGAGGAGCAGCTAGTGAGTTTGAACCACTGACCTTGTAGTTCAAATTGACCCTATAGTCTAACATTTATCCTACAGTGCCAGAGCAGGGCTCCATTTCAACAGTAACTGAATTGAATTCGAAAGATGAATTAGGGAACCCTAATATCTGAACTCCCCCACTCTGCTTTAAATCTAGAACTGCATTTCCCTGAGAACCATAAACCACAGTGCTTTTGAGTGTCTGTGCTAGCTTCCTAGTTGACTATGAATTCTCCACATACAGAGTGTCTCTCATTTTTCGCTCAGAGATATAGCATACCTGTTTTCATTTACTGTGTATGAAGGAAAAGGTTGAATACAAGCAAAAACACCTTTACAAATAAGGCCACACAGACCATGAGAAGAGTTTTCCGAAGAATCCTGCTCTGTGTTTCACTTTGCTGGTTATCCCTTGACCAGAAGAATCAGTGGTGGTTATGTGCCATGGAGTCAGTTCTGACTCATAGTGACCCTATACAGGGTTTCTGAGGCTGTAAATCTTTATGGGAACAGAAAGCCACATCTTTCTTCCGTGGAACAGCTGGTAGTTTTGAACTGCTGACCTTGTGGTTTGCAGCCTGATTCGTACCAGAGCTACGCTACCAGAGCCAGTTGTTGTTGTGTTGTTGTTAAGTGCCGTCGAGTCGATTCCGACCCATAGCGACCCTGTACAGGGTTTCCAAGGGTGTAAATCCTTACGG
>NW_006408940.1:370899-386938 GCF_000296735.1 Chrysochloris asiatica | reverse complement strand
TAGCTCTTTTTTCCCCCAATCTCATTAGCATATTGAGCTTGCATCCAAAAACATCAGTTGTCATGTTTTGTTTTTAACATTTTATTGTGAATTGATTGAAGTCAGTCTTCATTCTTAGGGAGTGGTGATTTAACATAAAAACAGGTTTTCAGATTTGTTAGGGCATGTGTTTGGGGGAGGACAGGAAATGACCACCAGGTGCTAATGATAATTAAGTAAAGAAATGTAGCTTTAGAAATGCTACACAAAAATATGTGCCCATTGCATACGCATTTTCATTGTTTTAATAATACCAAATTTCTTTCAGAAAAAAATAGATCTTATGTTCATAAATTATCAGATACTGAAGAAGTAATAAAAAAGAAAATTCGAATGTGGAAATTCTTCAACCTTGAGCTGGGCTTTCCTCTTGAAAATCATGGGCAGATATCACCATCTAGTGTCCACTTTTATAATTGCACATTAATGTTTAATTTTTTTAACCTCTTGTTGTTAAGTGCCTTTGAGTGGATTCCTACTCAGAGCAACCCTGTGTAGGGTTTCCAAGGAGTGACTGGTGAATTTGAACCACTGGCCTTGCATTTAAAACTGACTTTGCAGTCCAGTGCATTAACCCACAGTATCCCACCTAATTGTTGTTATATGCTGTGGAGTTGCTTCCGACTCCACTGCATATAACAACAATTATATAGAACTGGTATAGGGTTTCTGAGGAGCGGCTGGTGAATTTGAACCGCCGAACTTCCAGTTCAAACCGACCTTGTGGTCCAGTGCTTATTCTACAGTGCCACAATTAACCTACTAGTGTGATGAAATCACTAGGTTTATAAAATCAAACCCCTCATTCGGCTTAGTAGTGTATATTTTGAGAAGCTTGGGTCATTCCTGAATTTGGCGCTGTGGATTAATGCGCCAGAGTGCAAAGCCATTCGAACTGCAAGGTTGGTGGTTCAAGCTCACCAGCTGCTCCTCGGAAACCCTATACAGGGTCGTTATGAGTCAGAACTGACTCAAAGGCACTTAAAAACAACAAGCCGTGTGCACCCTATCCATGAACTCTTGTTCTCAAAGAAATCTTTGACTTTTGACAACTAAATTATTATTGTTAGTTGTTGTTGTTGTTGTTGTTTATGAAGCCCAAAGGACATATATAAATGGAGTTCTGGTGTGAAGCAACAGGATAAGCACTGTATTACTAACTGAAAGGTTGGTGCTTCAGATTCACCAGCTGCTCCTTTGAAACCCTATGTAAGGTTGGACTCCAGTGTACTAACAGCAACAACAACTAGGATCTCACATGCTAATTCCCACAAATCCTTACATGCCTGCCTTTCTTAATTTTTCAGCCTTTAGATTGTTGTTGTAAAGTGTCATTGAGTTGGTTCTGATCCATAGCAACCCTGTACAGGGTTTCTGAGGAGTGGCCGGTGAGCTTGAATCGCTGATCTTGTGATTTAAACCAACTTTGCTGGTCCACAGCTGCATACCAGGACTCATAATAAAGTCCAACAAGGAAGATACCAGGAGAGGCCTTGTGAGTTGAGGTTGTGATAATAACCTACCCAGACTCCCTGCTGCACCCTGTGTCTCACTGCAGAGATGACCAAAGAATTCAAGAGGCAAGTGCATTGCGGCCATGAAGGCTACAGGGTCCTGGTGGTGTTGTTACGTGCCATGCCTTGGAGTTGGCTCCAACAGATAGAGATCCTCTACAGGGTTTCCGAGGCTGTAAATCTTTATGAGAGCTGAAATCACTACATGCTACCAGAGCTCATTGTACCACTCTCTAATCACTTCACAGAAAGGGGCTCCTGAGCGCTTACATCCATCCATCTCAGCATTTGATTCACCAGTTCGGAATTTCCTAGAATCCTGCCAGTGCAGGTTGCAGGTTCTCAACTGGCCCACCCCACTTCCCCGGGGGCATTTGACAATCTCTTGAGATGCTTTTGGTTGTCATAACTGGGGGGGGGGGGGGCTGCATTGACATCTAGTGGGTAGAGGCCATTGTTGTGGTGGTGGCGGTTATGTGCCGTGGAGTCAGTTCCGACTCATAGCGACCCTATACAGGGTTTCTGAGGCTGTAAATTTTTATGGGAGCAGAAAGTCTCATCTTTTTCCCATGGAACAGCTGGTAGTTTCGAACTGCTGACCGTGAGAGTAACAGCCTGATTCATAACCACTACGCTACCAGAGCTCCTTGGGTAGAGGCCATAATTACTGCTAAATGACCTAAAATGCACAAGACAAAATGCTCTCATAAGGAAGGATGGCTTGAAGTTGAGTAACCACAGTGTCCTGGCAGGAGAGGCCATTGAAGGAATTGTTCGAGCGGGAGTAACAGCAGAGGACTGAGCCAGAACTTGGGGATTCTCTCAGGGAGAGAGACCATTGCCTGGTAGTCTGATCCCAAGGTGGAAGCACAGGAGAGAGTCTGGTTGGGGGTGACTAGTTAGCTGCTATCCAATGGGCACTGCCTGGCCATAATGACTCATATGTTACAGGGTAGAATGCTGCCAGAGGACTTGCTTGACAGAAATCTTTAACAAAGCAGTCTGGCAGGATTTTCCTTCACAATAGTCAATGAGTGGATTCAAACCTCCAACCTTTAGGTTGGTCACTGAGCACAAAGTAGTTGGGGGTCACCTAAGATCAATCCAGTCAGTTCTGGTGAAACCAAGCACAGGCCACAGATGATCATTGGGGACACTGAGGCAAAGATGTTTGGCCTCATTGTTTCCCCTTGCCACCCCCGAGGGGACTTAAAGTCCTACTTTCCTATACATATTAAAGGAATAAGGAGCTCTGGTAGTGTAATGGTTAACCTCAAGGTCAGCAGTTTGAAACTACCAGCTGTTCCATATAAGAAAGAGGAGGCTTTCTGCTCCCATAAAGATTTACAGCCTCAGAAACCCTATACAGGGTTGTAGTGAGTCAGAACCAACTCCATAGCACATAACCACTACCAACCACCATCAAAGGTGGGCTTGGGTGAGAGGAGAAAGTGGAACCCTTTGGTTAATAATGACTGATTTCAGTGCACATGGATTTGGTGGGAACATCACGTTTCAATAGGTTTGAGATGGGGTAGCAGTCCTGTTCCAATTAAAATATGAGTCCATGAAGTTAGGTTTCGATTGACCAATTTCAAAGGGAAGCAAAACTCTCCCCTCAAGAGCATTCAGAGCAGGAATCCCAAAGCAACACCAAGCTCAGGACTTCAAAAGGCAAAAGGCAACACAGCTCAGCTTAAAATGTATCTCTCTATAGACTTTGTCTGCTAAAGATTTTTTTTCTGGAGATTTCCCTACAAATCAGGGCTGAATGCCAAGTTCCAAAGGAGTGTTCTGGAAAACTATAAATAAGGCCAAGTTGGAGGTACGCTTCAGCTTTTTACAAAAATTGTTACACTGGACATTTATAAGATGTTTGTCAGTGCCCCAAGAGGACTTGTGGGATTCTGCTCTGTAACTCTGGAATTGTTTGTAATCAGAGCTGATAGATAAAGGAACGCTCCTAAGCACCAGAAGTATCACAAACCTTCATTGGATCATTCAGTACACTCGCAGGTACAGACATAAGATATGATTTTCTCTGTCAGTGTCATCAGGAGTACACAGTAATGAAGTCTCAAGTGCCCTTGGGTGTCAGGTACACGAAAGAGAGGGTCTGTGAATTCCTGTGAATACTCTCGAGAAATGGTTGTTATTTATTATTAATAGAATCGCTCAGAAAAAAGGAAGAGAGAGATTGACTGGGATTTTGAAAGTGTGGGAATTTGCATTTTTAACGTTCTTCCAGTAATTTATAAAAACAAGACTGGGAGATGGAAAGTTTCTGAAGTAGGAGACACACTGTTCAAAGCCCTAAAACAAGGAGAGGCTGCTGTTACACAGACCTACGAGTTTTATAGTCCCCATCACACACTTTCTTTCGCGAATGAGACTACATTTCCCAGAATGCTGCATTGCTGGAGCTCCCACAGGATTGGTCAGAACAACACAAAAGGGATTATGGGTCTTCAAGCAAAAGGTAGAGTTTTGGACAGTGATTGGCCCACGGCTTGACTAAACTCCATTTCCACAATCAGATTGCATTCTCCAGCTTTTACTTCTAACCAAGTGGTGGTGTCACGACCTTATAGTAGCTTTGCTCACACCTCTCCTTGGGCCCCAATCATTTTTGCTGGCAGCTTCGAAACTTCGGAGACAGGATTCAAGCCAAGCAGTCGCCTGAGCGGCTTTGGGCGGCACAGTGCACAGGTGCCAGTGGCCGGTTGGAAAACGCACACCAGCGCTCTTTCAAGCGGGAGTTTCTTGGGGAGAGACCCGACAATGGGTGACCAAAAGAGTCGGTGACCAAACGTCTTCTTAGCCGGCCATGGACGCTCTGCGATTCGCAGGCCTGGATGACACAGACAGCGAAGACGAGCTGCCTCCGGGCTGGGAGGAGAGAACCACCAAGGACAGCTGGGTTTACTATGCCAAGTAAGGAGGCCGCAGTGGGCGCTGCTGGGCCTGGATGCACCTGGAGCCATGCTCCCGTGGGCCCTCTCACAAGGGCTGTTCGACATGGACTTGATGGCTTTACCGTCCCAAGGATGGGCGGGTCCCCTCTGCAGCCCCATGGTCGAGTGAGGGTCCCCAGGTGACGTCCAGTGCGCTGCCTGCTGGTCATGAGTCGGCACTGCACGATGCCCTGGGGGCAAATGGGCTAATCCTCCTCAACTCTGAACCCCAAGTCTCTTAGCTCATCCTGACTCACTGTAGGGTTTCCGAGACCCTAAATCATTATGGCAGCAGTTGGTGGGTTTGAACCCCCAACTTTGCAGTTAGCAGTCCAACTCCTACAATAGTACAGAACATAAACCAACATGCAGATGCCCAGGATCTGGAGAGGGAGCCTGGGAATATGTCCCAGTTCACAGTTTCTTGATCTTTTCCCTGAAACATCCTGGAGACATGCGCAGATCCCTCTGAACCTTGGCCCCACCTGTTGCCACATGGCCGTGTGCAATAGATAGAACTCCAAGCCTCAGTTTCCTCATCTGTAAAATGAGTTGATGGAAGTAGTCAGTCCAGGCACTGTGCAGAAAGCACTTAACAGAAGTTCTCATAAATACTACTAATAAAAACGAAAAAGTGCCCCAGACCTATGAGCATTGCTCTCTGTCGAGGCAAGTAAGGAATGTCGCAAGTAAGGAATGTCTTCAGTTTGGATTTTGCTCATCCACAATGATGACCTCCAGAGCTGAAGGTCCTCTCCAGACCTCCTATGCAGTGGCTCCTTTGATCCATTCTAATCCTAGATTCTCAGTCCTCTTGATCTCTCCTCACCTGAAAGAGTCTCTGGTTACTCCTTCCCTTAAGTCTGAGGGAGTCACTGGTTCTCCTGAGGGTTGAGAAATTTTGATAGTGGGCCCTTGTGAAGACTGCCTTTCTAGTAATTTCCTTTTACAACCATGTCTCCCGCCCACTGCAGGCTAGGACTGTTGGACAGATGCTGTAGCTCCGGGTGAGAACTCTGGGACCTTGTGGGAGCCACTCTCTGAGCCTCGTTCCTTTCCTGCTTACCCACTCACTGTGGTGCATTGGTAAGCCCCACAAGCACCCACATTGCATGGGACCCCCACCAGCCTGTGTGTCCCAAGCAGAAGCAGCCATTCATGACTCTGGGGGCTTATCAATGAAGGGGGCCACTGAGGGCAGACCTGCAGCCAGAGAGCTGGCCAGCCCTTTCTTGGCTCCCTGTAGCCCCTCCAGTGGCCCTCTGTGGAAGATGAGGTGGGGAGTACCAAGGCCCTCTATACTTTCCACCCTTCCTTTTCTTCTTAGCGTAGGCCTCTTGGCCACCACAGGAGGGCTGTTGTTGTTAGGTGTCATCGTGTAAAAACTGACTCATAGCAACCCTTTGCACAACAGAATGAAACCTGGCTGGTTCTGTACCATCTTCAACATCGTTGGTACACTTGAGCCCATTGCTCAGTGGTCTTTCTTTTTCGCTGACCCGCTACTTCACTGAGCAGGATGTCTTTCTCTAGGTACTGGTCCCTCCTGATAATATGTCTGAGGTATGAGAGAACAAGTCTGGACATTCTGGCTTCAAAGGAGCTCTGTGGCTAAACTTCTTCCAACACAGATCTGTTTTTTGTTCTTATATCCTATGATACAAATCATCAGTTCTTCAATGGCCTTGTAACCTAGACTTCTCTGTCAGGAGCTCTTCCCCACTGAGAGCTCTGGCGTGCCTGCTCATTTAAAGAAACTTCTTCGGAAATAAAAGTCTTGGAAGTGCATGCCTGAAACTGAAGTTCATATAATAGAGTAAAACTATCCTTTGGATTCCATGTGGTTTACATTAAGTCACTAGTAATGATTTCTGTAGATGACAAAAAGTTGATTGAAAGAAAAACTTAAAAGAAGGCTTATATTTAAGGAAGGGTGGCTCTTTGGGGGAGGAGGTGGTCATTTACTCTTTGTTAAAACATGTCATTTTTGGTGACAATGAAAAAGAACACTTTATAATTTTTACCTGTAAGGATTTTATGTGAAGAAAATATGTTTCTATGAAAGGCCCAGTTCTGAAGTCTTCAGACATGTGAGCTTCTGCACTGCTCTCTAGAAGCCCAGGAGGTATTACCACAGAGTCCTGGTGATGCAGTGGTGCAGGAGGGTCAGCGGTTCTACTAACCCCCCAGTCACCAGAGGCTCCATGGGAGACAAAACCTGGGGATTTGCCCCCCCGCCCCACCACCACAGGAAATCTTGGGGAGCAGTGCTGTCAAACAGAGTCACAATGAGAGGGCGCCTAACAACAACAGGCGTCCATCCATTGTACTGATAAGGAAAATGAGGCATAGGTTGGGCAGACAGCTGGGAAGCAGAAGGGCCGAGCTCTTCTGTCCTCAATCAGCACGTTACCCTCTACACTTCAGTGAAGCCCAGCTTTTCCCCTGGGGCTGGCTGTGCCCCTAAAGACGGATTTGGAAGTCTTTCCCTGGTTATCTGCTTCTTTGAGGAGGTTGGGGTTAGGGATGCCTGGACCCTTTTTTCCCTGTGCAGGAGAGCAGGTATTTTACAGATGCGGCTCTGACACATATGCACTGAACTGCCAACTGCAAGGTCGGCACTTCAAGCCTACCAGCCACTTCAAGAAGACCCTACACAGTGTCCCTCTGAGTCAGAATTGGCAGACTAGGAAGGGTGGAGGGCACAGCCAGGGTCGAATCCCTGAGGCAGGAGTTACCAAGGTAGGCTTGAGGACATGGGGAGCTCCCTGGAGAAAGGTCCTGGCAGACATTGGTGGGATGTGGGAGACCACAGGGTCTCCTCCAACCCCAACCAGAGGCCTGTGTGGGAATCCCATGTGGATGGGAGACTCTTGGGAGATCGAGATCTCTCCTTCCCTCTCTTGTCCCTCTTCTCCTGTTATGCCCAGAATTCAGGGTCCCCAAAGACCTCCAATGAGCTGACACCGATGCAAGTGCACAAGGGTTGTTTATTCAAGCTCGAGCCAGGACTCCACCTGTTTCCCGTGCAGAGGATTAGGGATAGAGCTCCGAGCTCTTTGTCTGCAGGGTTTTTATAGAGTTTTCAAACAAGCTCAGGTTTCTCAGCTTTACAATCTTTGGATTGGTTAACAATTGGCAAACTATGAGACGTTACAGTTTAATTGGTCAGGACTGGTGGTCTTTGTTCTTAGGCTAGGGCAAAGGAAAACATCTGGTCTCTGGCCTTGAGCTGTCTGACTATTTATACATATATCATTTTCTTGGAGCTAGAGGACGTGCTTAAGCTTATATACAAAATGGATTCTTCTCTTTGGCCCTACACTCCTACACCCCTTTCCTCTTGGTCTCCCCTTCTCTTCTTTGGTCCCTTCTCCCCTTCCACTTGCCTGTAGTGGTAGGCTTTCTTGTGGAGCGTTTCACAGGATTTCATTTCCTTACAACTCAGGGAATTACACCTCTGAAGGGAGTAGAAATGATTTAGTTTTGGATATTTCTTCTCGAATGTCTGGCTTTACTGCTTTTGTTGTAGTTGTTAAATGTCATTGATTTGGTTCCGACCCATAACAACCCAGTATAGGGTTTTCGAGGAGTGGCTGGTGAGCTTAACCTGCTGAACTTGTGGCTCAGACCGACTTTGTAGTCCAGTGCATTATCCCACAGTGCCACACTAGGACTCCTTTGGTTGGTGGTTATGTGCCATGGAGTGGGTTCCGACTCATAGCGACCCTATGTAGGGTTTCTGAGGCAGTAAATTTTTATGGGAACAGAATGCCTCATCTTTCTCTCACGGAACAGCTGGTAGTTTCGAACTGCTGACCTTGGAATTAACAGCCCTACTTATAACCAGTATACTACCAGAGCTCCTTAGGACTCCTTTGTTGTTGTTATTGTTAGGTGCCATTGAGTTCGTACCGACCCAAAGCAACCTTATGCACAGAAGAATGAAACACTGCTCGATCCTGGGCAAGCCTCACTACTGTTGCCACGTTTGAGACCATTGATGCTGCCACTTGGCCAATCCATCTCGCTGGGGGTCTTATAGCTGTTTCTATTGGTTTTGAGTTGTGCCCCATTAGCAAATGGAGGTCCCATGGGCTTTTCTCCCTCGGGCTTTACTCCATTCGTGTCATCACGGTCAACTCTACTTTGAGGAGACAGCTCTTCCCCAGTCGCATTTTGAGTGCCTTCCAACCTCAGGGGTCATTTTCTGGCACTATATCTGACTGTTTCTGTGCTAATCATAAGGTTTTCAGTGACTAAATCTTCGGAAGTATTTCATCACTCCTTCTTTGTCTGGAAGCTCATCTGAAACCTGTCCACCATGGGTGACCCTGCTGGTATTTACAATATCCGTGGCATAGCTTCCAGAATCACAGAACCTCACAAGCCACCAGAGGACAACTAATTGACAGACATGTGGTGGCATTATTACTTTGTTGTTGTTGTTGTGAAGTGCCATCAAGTCGATTCTGACCCACAGTGACCCTGTATAGGTTTTCCAAGGAGCAGCTGGTGCTCCTTGGAAACACTGACCTTGCAGTTCAAACGGCTTTGATTTGTTGTTGTTGCTATGTGTCGTGGAGTTGATTCAGACTCATAACGACCCTGCATAGGGTTTCCGAGGCTGTAAATCTTTACGGGAGCAGAAAGTCTCATCTTTCTCCCACAACACAGCTGGTAGTTTCAAACTGCTGACCGTGAGATTAGCAGCCTGATTCGTAACCACTATGCTACCAGACCTCCTTTAGTTGATAGTAAAATCAGAAAGGGAAAACATTTAATACAGTGGAGTACTTTCTAGAGTTTGTTGTTGTTATCGTGTGCCATCAAGTCCCCGTGCTGCCCTCACAGTGGTTGCTACATTTGAGTTCATTCTTGCAGCCACTGGGTCCCTGAAAAAGAGTCGTCTTCCTTCTCACTGACCCTGTACCAAGCATGATGTCTTCTCCAGGGACTGGTCTTGACTGATATTTGAGATGCAGTTTTGCCATCCTAGATTCAAAGGAACATTCTGACTGTACTTCTTCCAAGACAGATTTGTCAGCTCTCCTGGCAGTCCATGGTGTATTCAGTAGTCTCCGCCAACACCGTAATTCACATGCACTGATTCTTTTTGTTGTTATGTGCTGTCGAGTTGGCTCAGACTCACAGAGACCCTTCATATGGTTTCTGAGGAGTGGCTGGTGACTTTGAACTGCAGATCTTGTGGTTCAAACTGACCTTGTGGTCCTGTGCATGTCTTTATTCATTGTCCTGCTTCACATGCATGTAAGGCTTGGATTAAATACACCTCTGTCTTCAAAGTGACTTCTTTGCTTTTAACAAGGTCTTTGGCAATATATTTGCCCAATGGAGTGTGTTGTTTTGTTTCTTGAGTGCTGGTTCCCTAGACTGTGGACCCACATAAATTGAAATCCTTGACAGCCTCAGTCTTTTCTCCCTGTGTCATGATATTATACAAAGGTCCAATACTGAGGACTTTTGTTTTTTATATGTTGAGGTGTAATCCAGACTGAAGGCTGGAGTCTTTGATCTTCATCATTAAGTGCCCCAAGCAAAAACCTCTGTTTTTATCAAGCAAGGTGGTGTCTTCTGCATAGCATAGATTGTCAATGAGCATTCCTCCAACCCTGATGTTCTTTGTAGTATGGCTTCTCAGGTTACCCGCCCAGCATACAGACTGAATAAGTTCTGGGCGGGCTACAACCCTGACCCAGGTTTCCTGATTTTAAACCAGGCAGTGTCTTGCTCTGTTCAGATAACTGCCTCTTGGTCTCTGTACAGACTATGCGTGAGCACTGCTACGTGTTCTGGAATTCTATTCTTTGCACTGTTACCAAAGTAGAAGTGTGCCTATAGCTAATTATTGTTTTGTGGTTTATTTTTTAAACAGTCACACTGAGGAGAAGACTTAGTGGGAACATCCGAAAACTGGATAAAGAAAATGAGATGTAGGAGGTTTGTATGTTACTTTGATCACAGCACACAACGGCTTGTTTTTAAAGCATTTACCAGGCAGGAAGCGAGTCTCCACGCCATTGCTGGACAGCTCGCTGTGGAGACCATAAAGGAATGGACTCCTTCCTGTTTGGAGGGGCTTATAGGATTCGGTAGAAGATGGTGATGAGATGTTGAGCTGGAATGAGTAGGATTTCTTACTGGATTTTGAAAAAGTATTAAAATGATCAGGGACCTGGATTCCTGCCTGGTATATTAGGTTTTCAGATAGTCCATCACTAAAAGTGTTCTTGGTTCCTATAATAGAATTAAAGATGTCAGTATTTTCATGGGGTTCCATAAAGATCTCATGCCCTCTGGTGGCTTTTATTTGCAAGTGGGAAATGCATGAAACAGAAATCATGCAAGTTTCTGATCTCAGGGACCCCAGGGTCTACTGGAGAGACAGGATGTAAACTTGAATATGTTGACTAACATTGCCTCTCTTACAGATGCCACAGTCAGCATAGGATGAGGTGCTGGGTATCTGCGTTCCAGATAGACCCCTTCTATGAGCTTCTCCAGGGTCAGTTCCCATGACTGGAACATCCAGATGGGTTCCCAGGAGAAGCAGGAGCTGGGTGGATGCTTTGAAGACCAAGTAAGCAACCTAAAGGTGCGGTCCAGTTGGGGGAACCCATTGATCACATGACCTCAGAGTGTCACAGTTCTTGGTCTGGTGGGATAGGCTAGCCATGGTTCTCCCTCACACCTGGGAGGCAGGAGGTGGGGGCTTCCATTGTCTCTGCCACACCTCGACTTGTCGCTCTGTGCTGCATTTCAGACTTGCCGTACATATGGGAACAAGAAATTGATGAGAACGGACAAGTGTTTTTTGTCAAGTAAGAGCCTCTGTAGGAACATCATTGAATCTCTTGCTTTTCCTTGAGATTTAAAAAATGATAGTAGTAATACGCTCACCAATGGAACTGGGAAGTTGCGGAAAGAGCGGCTGCAGATCTTCTGCCACATTTGTGTGAATTTGAAAATGTCTTCTTAGCAAGTCTTTTCTGAGCTCTGAAGCTACAAGACAATGGTTCTTGCCTAGATCACAGTGGATATTACAGATAATGGTAAAGAAAAGGCATTGATGCCTGTCTTTCCAGACAGGAAGATTTGAGGTTAGAAGATCCACTACAGGGGCCCAGTCCCCAACAAGGGTTAAGAATAAGCCTTCTGGTACCCAGGCAAGGGGTTTTCCTTAACCAGGGAGGTTGCCCCACAGTTCAGTGTGTCTGTGTCAAATGCTTCCTCCTTTCCTCTGCAGCCACATCAATAAAAGAACCACATATGTGGACCCATGTCTGGTGTTTACGGTGGATGATAATCTGACCAAGCCAACCACGTGGCATAGATAGAATGGTAGCACCACCTCCATGGAAATTCTCCAGGGCCAAGACTTCACCGGCAAGGTGGTCGGCATCACTGGAGCCAACTTGGGAAGCGGTAGGCTTTTGTCGTCATTTCACTGTGAGAGAGGGTGTGGTGTCCGTGGACCCCACGAAGGGTTCATTCAGTGAAACTGGTGTAGTGAGTCTCTAATATCTAGCCCTTGTCAGCTTCTGTTTCACAGGAAATCTTGACTTCCTTTTCAAGTACTGGTGTTAGCCTGGAAGGCGGTACAGGAACCACCCTTGAGCTCCCTGAAAGTGGGCTGCTCAGCACAAGGTGGGGGCTATTTTGGTATTCAGGGAGTAGAGAGAGCAGGCTCAGCCTGAGGTTTTGACCTGGTCTGTGAGGTGTGCAGATCTATTACGATTACCTAGATTATTCAAACCCACATTGATTGGTAATGGACCAAAGTCGTATCCTGACTTTGATTTTTATTGGTTCCTGAGAATGTCATTTTCCTCAGTGAGAAGGATCTTGTTTCTGTATACAATTGGAGAATTCTTTAGTCCTTGCCTTACCTCTAAGGGAACCCTCTCACTTGCTGGGGTTTTGTTGCAGTGATGACTGTGAGGTAGATGACTCGAAGGGTTTCCTTCCTCCAGCAGGTCCCATGGCATCCAGCCCTGGTAAAGAGGCTGAGGCAAAGCGGTGGCACCACAACTCTGTCCTGACCTTGTTTGGACCCATTTACATCAGTCTGTCAGTTGCTTAGCTTAGAGCCAACTGCTTTTAGTTAGGGTATTCATCTTTAGAGTGACTTAGGTATACCCATGACACTGCATGGAATGATCTTCTGTCCAGGCCCCCTGGTGGCGCTGTGTGTGAGGCATTGGGCTGCTAATTACAAGGTGGGCAGTTCAAACCCACCACTTGGCTCTAATTGAGAAAGACGAGCTGTCTGCCTCCTTAAAGGTTCATGGTCTTGGAAACCCTGTGGAGTAGTTCTCCTGTCTCCTGTGGGGTCTGTAGATGAGTCAGAAGTGGCTCGACACCAGTGGGCATGGTGTTGTGTCCAGCCCTCCTTCTGTGTGCGTTCCCTGAGGTCCCTGTGCCATGTGGTCACCCCTTCCTGCATCCTCTCCCTCTGCCTGCCCTGCCTGCCTTCACTTTGGCCCTTTCTTCAGTTCTTCAGAAACATACCCTGCCTTGTCAGGGAGGCATCGAAGACAGCAGGTTTTTCTGAAGATCTGCTCATTGTGCAGTGCAGGGTCAAATTCAACATGCTGCAGTCCCAGATCACAGCTTTTGATTGCACTTGTCTGTCAGGATAAAGAAGCAAAGGTTTTTTTTTTTTTTTTTTTAACAGATTTAATTCAAATCAACTTTCAGTCTGCATCCTAAACTCAATATGTAGAATCCAGTCACCGGAACCTCTGCATTCAGAGAAATTCTCTGTAGTTATTGTTGATGTCAGAACTCCTGGTGGTCTATACAAAGAATGGTCAACTCCTCAGTCATTTAAGAAACCATTATTATATAGTATACTCTGTCTAGTTTGTTGACTTACTGGGTGGCTCTGTAGGATCAGCACGGGACTGCGAACCACAAGGTCAGCGGTTCAAATCCACCTGCTGCTTCTTGGAAACCCTGTGCAGGGTCGCTATGAGTCAGAATCGACTTGATGGCACTTAACAACGACAACAACAGCTGTTATGGTTAAATTGTCGATGGGCAATCTTGTGCAGCTGTGAAATCTGTAGTTTTGGAGCTTTCTCTTCTCTTGGAAACAGACCTTGCTGAAACCAAACCCATCAGTGTCCCGTTTTTGAGTGTGCCATGTCAGTATCTCCAGTGGTGCCGAGCCCGGTTTGCAGATCTGTTATTGGCGAAGTTTCTGTTTTGTTTAAATTCTTGGGTTTTCCAATGGTAAGAATCTCTTGGTTGTGGAAGGGAAGAATGAGCTGGCAGAAAGGGGCACACTTGTGGGTTTGACTAGGACATTGCCTCGTTGGAAGTGATCTTGGAGCCGATTTGCTGACTTCTGCCTGCCCCTGGTTTTAAATGAAACAGAGCTGTATTTGGAATTGCTGATGTTTGATATTACTGAGACAGTTTGAGGGAAAAGTCCTTAGTTTAACTCACTAAGGTCTAGGTGATTCTGGAAGATTCAGGGTAGATTCTGAGGACATATCCAAATAAAGCTCTCTGCCTTCATGGAATATCTTGTTTTTGCCGCGAAGGTTTGTGCTCAGATTTTCTTGTTGACAGGGCAGCTCTGTCGATCAACTAGGGCCCGCCAGCTGATTTTTTTAAAAATATTTTATTGTGAATTATATGATAGTTTACATGGGAGAACTTTAGTTTTACATTTATTCCATCGTATATCATCTCATTGCCATGGTTCCAATCCTCTCCATGCATCATCAACCACCCAAAGGGTATATCCCAGAAAACCGCCCCTAAACTTACCCATCCTCCACCCAGTTTTCGGCCCACAGTCCCTTTCCCTCTTTGGGTCCAAAGTCCCCAATTGCTTCATCACTCAATGTCATCATCTCTGTCTCTATCTCAGGCATCTCTGTTCCTCTGGGTAGGGTCCCACTCTCAGCTCTCTCTGTTGATGGTCCCAGAGGCCTCTGCTCCTGTCCTGGAGAATTAATCACTCCCTTCCTTGTTACAAAACATCTACCTTTGCATTTCCAACCCTCATAGTCCGTCCTGATAAGCATTATTCACTACAGTATCACGAGTTAACCATCTGTATCTCCTTCCATCAGCTCCGCCCAGTCAGATTGAATAGTACCTACTGGAGGTTCTGCCTTCCACCATGCTCCCTAGCACCAGGTTCCCTCTTGGAAGCTTGTAAGCCAGTCACTGCTTGCCTTTGTGGTCCCCCCCTCCCCATTTGAGTATCCAATGTCCAAGCTGCCCTTCTCCGTCCACTCTGTGTGTGGGGGTGTGTGTGAATATTTCTTGCTGTGAGGATTTGTTCGCTCTTTTGAGTCGCTGCTCCATAGGTATAGGTCAAGTTCATCAGACTGTATCAGCTCACTCTTTTTTTTCACCCCCTGTTCTTTCCTCTCCTGGTTGAACTCTGATCATCCAGTCATCCGGTCCAGGTCACGTGGGTATCATCTGCATGTGTGGGCACTCCTGTGCATATGTCCTCTCTTCCCATCAGCTGGTAGCTCCATTCTACTCTCGAGTCCTCCGTGGCCACACCACTGACTCTGGGCCCAAGGGTCCCCAGGCCTCTTCACACTGCTTTCCAACCAGTTCCCCAACTGGGTCCACAGAAGTCCACTGAACATTGTAGGGCTTAGCTTGCCACTTCATTGCTGCTTTTACCCCACTTCCCCCCATCGGTTATGTGTGTGGTCACCAATCAGAGTGCGCATTTCTATTGAGTCTTAGTCTTGGAAGGTGGTTTGCGTTGAGAGGACCTGGCCACTTGCCTTGATGTTTCCTAGGGAAGCGATATGTTTGTTCTTGTAGTAACAGTCCATCTGCCTCCATTTTTCCTGCAGGTCTTTCTTTCAAGAGGTATCCTTTATTCTTCTAGCCACTCCAGGTTGATCTGCTCGTCCTTTCAAGTGGCGATTTCTCATCTCTGGAGATCTGGATGTGGTTCCAGTTTCTACCTATAGTTTTATGTATTGCAAAGGCTCTGCAAGAAGCCTCTTTCACTTGGTACGCTGTAGCCCCATTTTAGGTATTCCAATCAGTCATAGGCAGCAGACAGTGGTGTTTCTGACTATTCCTTTTTCTCCCTCTCCAGTGTCTACTCTGTATTATAATGCAAGGGAAACCAAGATTCAAACAAACAAACAAATAAACAAACAAAAAAAAGTCAAGCATCTTAACATGCCCCCCCCCATTCCAACCATGACTCAATCCCTCTATCTCAGAGCCCTTCCGTTCCAAGGCTGTGCATATATCATCCTTTATCTCTGTCCCATTTCGCCCTTTCGAACATGCCCAATTGTTCTCCCATCTGCTCCGTGTCTCCACTTCCCTCTCCTTCCCTGTATATTGCTCCCCTCCCTAGCACCCAAGGTCTCCTGTGTCCAATCCCCACCCTGATATCCACCCTCCTCCCTTCCCCCCACCCATCACCAACTTCCCAACAACCAACAAAGACTTCCCCCTACGCCCTTTTAGTATAATTTCTTTTTCTTAGTCATTTACAGTAGTGGTCCT